>NW_026527241.1:0-129604 GCF_022682495.2 Desmodus rotundus | reverse complement strand
GCCACAAGGTGTTTTTTTTCTGATGTGAGAGTTTGTAGCCACACCTTAGACTAAACCTACACAAATACTTCAAGGGAGACTGGGAGACTGACGGAAGTCCGAAGACTCCTGCGCGCATGCCCAGAACCCGCCAATCACAGGCAGGACAGCACCACTTGTGAGAGGCAACTTTCCTAGGAGCCTGGACTTCCCGCTCCTGTTGCAGGTTCCTAGGGCAGCACCGGGGAAGTGGCCTTGCTGGGGGTTTGGGGCAGGTTCTTTTTCCATTCGCTGACACCCACCATCACTGCGCCTGACTGCAGCAGTCACTGGGGTCTTTGACTCTGTGCAGCCTCAGAGGGAAGGACCCAACTTCCGTTTAGAGGGTGGCCTACTGTTTCCCTGGACAGCAGAGGGCAGTGATGCATCACATAAACTCCACACCCTCTCTCCCCCGCCCTTCCTTCAGGAAAAAAATTGACCTAACTCTGTTACCCAGTTGGTACAAAAGCTGTGGGCCTGTGCAGGATCTGTGGCCACCTTGGCTGTTGTTGTTTCAGGAGGTTCCCAGTGAAAACTTGGATGCTACACACAGAAACGCTTTGCTTTTCAAATTGGCTTTCTTTGCTTAGTAACATGTATTTTTGCTTCTTGAAGTTGACTCCACAATGGCTTTCCCAACTCCTTTGGGGTTCATGGGGCCATTATGTCTATATACTTCAGTTCTGGCAGTCGCTGGACCTCACTGTACAAAATGGAGGGACAGATAGAGTGTTTCAAATCACAGGCCCATTGTGGTAGGACAAGGGCCGGGCCCCCAGTGGGTCTGCCTGACGCCCGCTGAAGTGTCTGAGTTCTTGACTCCAGGCGGAAAAGATCCACAGCTCGAATCCAGGTGACACCGTGCATACATTTATTACAGCTGCGGACAGTGAAACATTGAAGGGCTTTCATAGCCCAGAAGAAGCAACAGGAGAGCCTAGGCGGGGCTGCCTTAGCTCACTGGCAAGTCAGGCAGAAGAGGGATTTGGGGACAGGTTCAGGGAATTACCCTGGACAAGCTGCCAGCTGCCCATTGCCTTGGAGTTTAGGAGGCCCAAGTCTGTGCAGAAAGAGGTGGGGAGTGGAGTTCCCAGGTGTGGAAAGGAAGGGGGGTGGCTCAGGCCGCTCCCCACAGGGAGAGCGCACCCATTGGCTCCTTTGCCTTCAGGCTGTTACCTCTGTCCTCCAGGCAGGAATCTTAGGGGAGGCCTCAGTGGAGTCTGCATCAGGTTTCCAGGTGTGTCCTGCTAGGGGGGTGGTCAGTGGAGATCCGCTCTACTGATGGCTCAGTGACAGGGCAGGGGGTCTTTAGTCACTGCAGTGGGTTCTGGCATCACCAGCTGCTTTGGCTGCTTTTCTGAGCCTGGAGCTGAAATACATCCCAGGCCAAACTGTTATGTCCAGGGAAGAGAGGTTACCCTGGGGAGTGAGGTCCTTCTTTTCCCAGCTGTGGCCCCTCCAGGCACTGGGGCCTTTGGCCCCGGTGACCTTCTGCACCTGGCTGTAAATGGCTTGGCCGGTGGGTTCAGCTACCTGTCTCAGTTTCCCTGCCCCACTAGCTAGGGCATCTTCCTAGGTCCTCCCTGTCCCGTCCCACCATGGCCCCAAACTGACCATCAGATCAACTGTGGGAGTCTTTCCAGGAAGACCCTGCCCTGCAGCGCAGTCACTGCAGAGAACTCGATTCTGCAACGCATCCTAAGGTGATTTGGTCCACTGGTTAAAAGCCACAGTCACCCTAGGCTGCTACCTTGGATGACTAATTTGGGCCACGAACTGACGGGCAGAGACTGTGAAGAATACTATACTGAACACGTAGGAAGGGGCCCAATGACGGCCATCTGACGGTGAGCGGTGTGCGTGAACCCGCCCATTCCGACTGCAGGGGTCTTTCTCTCCCTAAGTCCAGCTAATGGTTGTGAGTGTGCTTTGGCAGGCCTCTCATACCTGCAAACACGTCCCACCCTTCTTACCCAAAAATTTCTTCTAAAGAGTACTGGAAAGAAGTAATCTGAACTCATTTACACCTACAACACTGACGCTTTATGGCGTCCTTAGATTGGACGAGAAGAACTTCTCCCGCACTTTCTCTCTGGAGGCCTCCTGGAGGCCTTGGACCAGGGCTCCAGAGAACGCCTTCCCTGATCCAGTCTACCAGCCTCCCGTTTCTGCTCTCTGTGATTCTTTGCTTTCTGGGCCTGCTGTGTTCTCGCTTTTCAGAAGAGGGTTGCAGCTAAGTTACTGGGTGAACAGGAGGGTGCATCTAGGAAAGGGTGGTGTGCGAGCCCCTGCTCCAAGTACAGAAAGTCGTTCCTGTCCTGGTGTGTGTAGGGACTTATTCCAGGAATCATTTATCTTACTTGGACGACCATTTCAGTATCCCCTGGTCCACGTGACCTCTAAGATGTCCTCTGTGCTGACTCCCGTGGACCTGAGAGGGACAATGGACAGGAATGACAGCATGCACTGGGACTACCAGACACGGGAGTCAGCTCCAAGCTGAGGCCCCAGTGCTCTCGAGTATCTCTACCTGCGGTCGTTGTCATAAAAAGTTTATTTGGAAGACACACTTTCCCCTTTTTTCAACCTCGTGTAGTTTTCCTGCCTTGCTCAATAGACTGGCCTGTGCCCTGAGTTCTATGCCTGCATGGACTGCAACCTCCCCAAAAAACCAAGCTCTGTAGAACTCTGAGTTTTCCATGTAATATGTTTTCCAAATGGCAAGTGAGACTTTTTGCGACACTGGCTGGGTAATGACACGCTTGTAGGTGTATTACGTAGCCGCAGACACCATTTGTTTTCCATCCAGGGATGTAGGGACAGTGTTCAGGGCCCCAATGATGATTCCGCACCTTGTGCTCTTGGCTGCCACAAAATCACGAGGCTGAGGTGTCCTAACTGTAACGCGTCAGGCACTGCACCCACTGAGGCCCCTGTGTGTAGTGCGGTGCCATTCGGGACAGAAACCTTCTCGGGCAGGCGGTACAGTGATCTGCGCTTTCAAACATTATCCCCACCTCACAGGTGAAAACGCAAATGGCTTCCTGGACAGACCACTGTCTGGAGGACTGAACCCTCTGGTGTCTCGGGAGAGGTCTCCCTGGAATCTCCTGATCAGGAGCACTGGGACGTGCCTTGAAGTGTGTGTGTGGACCTGGGGGTGACTGTAGCTCGCGCACACGATCCCGCAGGACTCTCTGCCGTGGATCTGAAAATTGGGGTCACATTAGTGGTTGAAGTTGGGGAGAAGAGAAATCTGACTGAAGTGGTTCAAGTAGAGGTGAGTGGCTTCACTCGACTGCTGCTTGTCTACTTCAGACCAGGTAACTCTGAGCAGAAGCCGATGGAGGTTGTACGGGGAAGGTGAAGAGAGGTACACGCGTAGGAAAAGGGGTGAGACGTCCATGTCCAGGGAAAGGGGAAGGCAGGTCAGTGACTGTGCTGTCCCTCAGGTGTGAGGTGCTTTTAACTGTCAGATGTGTGGTCGGGATGGCTGGGAACTGCACCTCTCCGTCTGGTCCTTGGTGCGGTCTCGTCCCAGCAGCTGTCAGAGAGTTCTTCCAGAGCTGTGCTGTTTGCCTGGTCGTTTGTTAGCTATTGAGGGTTATAGAGGAGAGAAAGAAGGTGCAGCAGGGAGGAGAGGAGAAAAAGAAATTAAGAAGATGGGGCTGGAAGCAAGGAAAGCTAGGGTCTCTTGTAAGTATTTGACCTGTGCTCTCTCAGACAAGATGAAGTCCTGGACGAGGTGCAGTCCTTTCCTCATCAGCCAGTTCTCTTCCCAGAGGGAAGCCCAGGGATGAGGTACCAGGTTCAGGAGCTGAGTGAGAAAGGACCCCTGCAGCGAGTTGAAGGAGCAGCCTGTTTCCTGGTCTTCTGTCCTCACCGTGGCTTGGACGACCTGTTTGAGCAGGACAGCGCTGCCGGGCTTGATTAGCTGTCACTGTGTCCCCTTGATAAGTAACATTGGTATCGGAGTAAAAAGAAAAATGATCAGTGGCCCTTGGTGAAGCGTACACCCCCTGGACTGCATCTCTGTTGGGACCATTTGCGGAGAGCAGGATGGTTATCTGTCGCCCGATGATGACCATAGGCCCTACAGGTCAGGACTAGGCCATTCATTCAGTCAGGTATGATTTGGGTGGCTTCGCAGATGTGGCGATTCCCAAGAGGACATCCAAAGGCTCCGGGGTGGGCAGCACTCATCACTGACAATTGCACACGTGCTTCCCTGGGGGCCGCCACCATGCCTAACGCCACTCTATGCTGCACCATAGCCTCAGCCTTCCCGGCATTTCTGGAGGCTGTCAGTGTTTTGGGCGACATCATGGGTGGGTCATGCAACTTCATGAAGGAGAGCATGTAAATGTCCGGCATTGCGTGGAACTTCTTGTGTAGCTTAACAGAGTCTGGCATCTGATTTGGTTCTGAGTCACTGAGCTCCTTCACACAGTTCCTTCTCAGCCCTGGTGAGAATGCAGGTTTTGCAGAGGGCGGCAGCGGGAGTCCTCCCCGGGGTGTCTAATGAGTGTCTCTAGGTAGAGCCTGATTCATCCCGCCCCTGTCGAGGGGCCTGGATTGTTTCCCAGTAAAGCCTGAGGGAGGAAACAGTCAGGGCTAGGCTTTAAAACACCGTCTTCTACCTCTAAGGCTCTTACATATGTGGGGTTGGGGTGCATTTTTGTCGGGATTAGCTACATCCTCATTTCTGGTGGGCAGCTGGCCTTGTGAAACCAGGTTCTCCCACCCTGCTAGTCGTCCTAAAAGGGGGCTAAAAGATATAGAAAAGGAGACTCAGGAGCAGAAGCTCCCCCCACCAACACCACCCCCCCTCACACCAAATAACCCTGAAATAGGCAGTACACTTCTCTCTGTTCTTTGGAGGATTTGGGGAATCTCTGACTCTGAAGTGTTGAACTTGGGTCAGGGCCTTCTTGGGAGGGAGCAGGGGAAGGTCTGGGTTAAAGGGGAGAGGGAGCTGGGGCAGACAGGAGTGCACAGGTCGGGAAAGAGGGAAGCCGGAAAGAAGTGGAGTTCCAAGAATCAGCTGGAGAGAGGGAGGCAGTTTTTGTGGAGGGAAAAGGCTGAAGTTGTTCCAGAGAGACCTTCAGAGATGAGCGTCTGCCTGCGTCCCGCGTTTTGTGAGTGGCTGCTGCTTGCCCTTCAGTGAAAGCCACCCATGATGAGTTAGCTAGTTTTTTCTTCCTGTTTTAAGGGGTGAAGTCAAAGCACAAGTTTTGCCAGGTCTCAATAGCCCTAAAGGGGCTCTCAAGATACCAAGATTGTCTTGCCTGAAGTCACTCCAGTGAGAGAGGAACTGAAACACTTAGGACCATTGTGGCAGGACGTGTGCACAGTGGGGGTCCGTGGGGGGGCTGACTACCTTGGGAGTTCCCTGTAGGAAAAGAGGTCCGAGCTATAAGAAGGGAGAAGGGCACCGTTCTGTCTCAGGACCATCATCGAATTCTGTGCTGGGCCAGGAGAACCCTTAAAGATGGAAGAAGGGAGACACTGTGACTTCAGTCAGACATTAGGTTAACCCTATTCTTTTTTTTAAGATTATTTATTTATTTATTTTTAGAGAGGGGAAGGGAGGGAGAAAGAGAGGGAGAGAAACATCAATGTGTGGTTGCTTCTCACACCCCCACCCCAACCGGGGACCTGGCCCACAGCCCAGGCATGTGCCCTGACTGGGAATTGAACCAGCAGTCCTCTGGTTTGCAGGCCGGTGCTCAATCCACTGAGCCACACCAGCCAGGGCAGCTATTCTAAGAATCAAACTTACAAGGTTCAGGCTACCGTGAAACACCAGAACGCAGGAGCAGGACTCAGCTCTCAACCTGAAGGGAGAGACAAAGAAGGAAGGGATTCTCTGTGGGCTCAACCCTTGTGTGAAACCTCAGCAGGGTCCAGTGACACTTCAGACCTATCCCAGCCAAGGCACCGTACTGTCAAGGATAAAAAAAAAATGTGAGAGTGTCTCCACTAGGGGTTATAGATTTTATCCCACTGATGTACATCAAGGAGCAACGTGAGACCAGATGACCCCGAGGCTGCAGTAGGACTGGAGTTTATGGGGGGCGGCAAGGAGAAGAGAGGAGCACAGACTGTGTGGTCCGACCTAGATGGTTGTTCTCTTATCAGTAACTGGTCCAGACCAGTGTTTGGAGAGCTTGGGTGTTCACTGCACTCCTTGGTGCCTCTTGCCTGGATCTTTGGTGCAATCTCATACCTGCAGCTGTCTCTCAGCTATGTCCTTTGAGAGCTGTTTTTGTGTTCACTGTGGTTTGTGAAGGTTTTTTTTGGGGGGGGAGCAATGGCAAAAAATGGGGGAGGGGAGGGAAGTGGAAAAAGGAAAGGACACATGGAGTTAGTGAATCAATTTCAATCCTCTCTAGCTTCCTTTTCGTTTTTAATTCTCATTTCTCCTTCTTACTCCGTCAAGCACTCGTTTTACAATTGATGAGATCTCATTATATGAATTCTCACCAATCCATCTTACATGAGGAGGATATACAAATAAATAACAGGAGTATTAATTATATGAAAAGATACTGAATCTTACAAAGAAAAGGTTATCTGACCACAGTGACGGAATATTTTGTAGCCCTCCGTTTAGCGACACTTAAAAATATACCAGTACTCTCAGGGGGGCGGTGCTGCAGGCACTGACCTGTGCTCCTGGTCAGAGGCAGGCGGAAATATGTGTCGGCTTGTAGGAATCCGTGCCAGGCAAACTTTCTAAAATGTGGGCAAAGATTTATTCAAAGAGTTTGTCGTGCATGCCTTTTCTTCCGTTTCAAGAACCACGTGGGAAATGTGGAAGGTGTGTGTCCTGGAATACAGGGACAGTTCAATTTCAAGAAAATATATGAATTACCGAACGCCAACCATAAAAACTTCAGAATTCAATGTTGGACAGGGAACGATCACAAGGAGGTGAAAGGGAAGGTGATGTGCAAAACGTGTTCAAAGGGGTTCGATCAGAGAGGGTTCCTCTTTTTCTTTGGACTTTTCCCTTTTCCCTGTCTTCCCAAATTGAAGCAGGGTGCAGCCAAGAGGAGGGCCCCAGGAAGGGATTTGTAATGGGGTCCAGGACTCGGGGTGTCCAGGAAATATTAGAAAAATGTATGTAGGATGTCCTCACCCCCACAAGCCTGAGCCAGGGGGGATGGGACACATGGAACAGGGCCATTCAGAGCCGTTTTGGGTAGCAACAGCTTTGTAGCTAACCCCTGGCACAGTCATTTAACATATCTATAACCTTTAACTGGTTTCATGGATGTGTTAAGTAGCTGTGGCCCTGCTTTGAGCCAGGGGGATGGGAGTGACTTCCACCCAGGATGGGACTGGGAAGCAACTCCCCCTGGTTACAGGGCCTGCGTGAGAGCGTGGAGATGATTGGCTCCATGCCATGGGGCCACACCTGCCCAGACTTACTATGGCAGCCCAGTAAAGCTGGAAGAATACAGGGATGCTGGCAGGTGTAGCTGACTGTAGGAAGAGTCAGAAATGGGGCTGCAAAGGAAGATGGGCACTGGGATTTAAACCTAGGCCCGGCAGCCATAGAGAAGGAGAGACCACGCGGCTTCAAAGAGTGGGGAGGACCACAAGGTTTTGGGGGAGAAGGAAGAGACCATGCGGCTCCAAAGTAAATAGGGAGTAGACCATGCGGCTCTGAAGGAAGGAGAACCACGAGGCTCTGAAGCAAGTAGATAGATAGAGGTCCATGTGGTTCTGAAGTGGTGAAAAGGACCGCGCGGTTCTGAAGGAGAGTAAAGAGGACCACGAGGTTTTGGAGTGCTTCTTCTTGCCACGCGGCTTAGGCAGCAGGAGAGACTTTGCAGCCATAGAAAAGGGGAGGAAGGACTCTTGCTGGTGGGCCATGAGAAGGTGCCGCATGGCTTTGGATTAACTGGAGATTGCAGCGGCCACACAGCTGATGGTGCCGGGAGCCTGAATCACGGACTTCTACTTCCTTTCCTGAGACACGGTACCCCGGACTGGGCACAGGGAGAGGGAAGGACTGTGCATCTGTGGGTATTCTAGAGGACTTTAGTATCTTATTGAAGACATTAAGTCATTACTCTAAGTTTGTGTAACTTTTAAATAAACAATTCCTTTCCTTTTCACCAGTCTCTGGCATTGAGAGACGTCTTTCCTCTGGCGGCGGGCATTGCGAACCTAGCAGGTGGGCGTGGGGGGAAGGAACCTCCAGAGACAGAAAGGCGGAATCCTTTCTGTAATAATTTATCGTGAACCACCCCCCCCCCTTGCTCTGTAACAAAATGACCGCAGTCCGGAGCATTTCCTCACATATATCTTCTTGACTGAAATCCCTCCAAATCACTAGTGAGCTTCCCCCTCCCCCAAAAAAGCCGAACTGGGTGTTTGAAAAGCTCTCTGTTGTAAGTAAATGTAAAGAGTGCCTTTTATCGCGCTCCGTCTTGTGGCTGGAAATCCTGCGCGGACTACAAACACCGCAGGGAATACTGGAGATGGCACCAAGGGTGGGAACGTGATATCTGCAAGTGCCCAGCTAACCACCTGCTGGGGGATTTATACTGGCCACCACCCCGTGAGGCAGAAGCTGTTACCGCCCTCCTTTTACACCTGTGGAAACTGTGGCACACAGCAGGGGTCACTTGTGTATGATCTCGGGGCTCCTCAGAGAGGGCCTCAATGTCCTGTCAGACACTACACTTTGCACACTCGCTTGCAGGCTGCTTTCCTGCCCCCAGCATGGGAATGAAATAAGAGAGTGCAAGAGACAGCAAAACTTGTCCAAGCAGTGTGACGGCAGAGTGACGGCTCACGATAAAGTGCTAAATGGAAGGGGGGGGAAGCCAAGTAGGAAACGGTTCAGGACACTGTGCTCCCAGCGTAATGAAGCCACGACTTATTTACAAAGAAAAGAATTTGGAAGAAATCAGATAACTGCTCATTTACTCAAAAGATATATATTGGGGAACACACTGCTTTGGGCAGTGTTTCCTTGACATCCGGAAAATACAATGGTGAGCAAAAATTTAAAAATGAAGCAAAAAAATATATATAGCCCCTGTCTGTGGGAAGATTTAGAGCTCAGCGGTTATTTCTGCTTTCTATCTCTGTGCTTAAATATAATTTTTAACTCTTATACTACGTGTAATTTTAGGAAGAGAAATAAATAGAAAAAATTTTCAAGTCTTCTCAAATGATTCTTAACAAAAAGTAACTAATTTGAAAAATCTCGTTTAATAAAAGATGTTGGAGTGACAACGAGTGGCATTTTGTCTACAAAACACCATAAAGTATGAAAACATCTAAGAAAATTCATCACGAAATATTATTCATGGTCATTGGTGGGTGATGGGACTGTGGTTGAGATTATTATGTTGAATCATCTCTAACGTTTTCTAAAGTGAGGTTAGAGTGCCTAACATAGCTGAAGAATATCTTCATGAAGGATCAAAACAACTTGGTGAGCCCTGGCTAGTGTGGCTCAGTGGATTGAGCACCGGCCTGCGAACAAAAGGGTCACGGGTTCGGCTCCCCATCTAGGGCACTTGCTGGGTTGTGGGCCAGGTCCCCAGGAGGAGACCTGCGAGAGGCAACCGCACATTGATGTTTCTCTCCCTTCCTCTCGCTAAAAAGCTCAAAAGCAAACAACTTGGAGAGAGCCAATGAAGCCCATTCAGAGGAGAAGTACAAATTGCAGAACCCGGCCCTAAGTTTTCAGGAGCCATGCCACCAAAGGGAGCAACTCAGCCTCAAGATGGGACTGGCCATTTTGTCCACAAGAGTTGTCCGGTGAGTTCCGTGTAGTTTTTTGTTTTTTGTTTTTGTTTTTTTTTTTTTTAAGAAGGTTGGGCGGGGGAAGAGGTTAGCAGATCACTGCACGGTGCAGCACTGCCCCCTGCTGACCAAAGAAACCGAACGGGCCCCAATCCCAAAACAAAAGCGTCCTTTCTACCACTGTCCAGTGCAGAGCTCTGGCTTACTAGTGGAACGAACCAGCCCAGATAGGGCCGCTTTCACAGTACCGCCCTCGGAATCAGACCCTGGCAGGAGGTCCTGGCCCCCAAAAAGTAAGCTCCAAAAGACAGAACTGCGCACTGATTGGCCAATTCTGGGTGGGCGCACGTGTCCTGGTGAGCTCGCTGCCAGTCTCCCAGCCAGCATATACTATAGGTTTTCTTGCGGACCACCTCGGAACCTGAAGGTGAAGGGCCGGGCCAGTGATGTGCAGCTCCTGTGGCCCAACCTGCCCCAGCCACCCCACCACTAGACATGCGGGACCGTACCAATACCCTCGCCATCCTCCCCCGTTCCCCCACTCCTACTCCCCATCTCTGCTAGAGCTCAAACAATGTCACACACCCCATCTTCCTCTCAGCCCTCATTCCTCTGAACCCTTCAGGTAACCTCAAGGTCCAGGAGCCGGACCTGGTCAACCCGGAGACTCTGGATCTTCAAGGAGGTTCTTCTCCCCACAGTATGTTTCCCTACCCACAGCCATGCTCTGGCATCAGGAAACCCAGCGCCCCTCCATGATGGCCCTTTGGAGCATTCCTTCTCTGTGGTCACCCGGGAGTAAACTCGCTGCCTGGTCAACCAGCTCACTTCCTCTGAAGCCTCTGCTTAGAGAGCCGTGAACCTTTAGGGACCTCCAGTGAGGATCCCACAGTCTTCCTCAACATCCACCAGGCCCCTCCTTATCCAGCCTACTCAGAGGCTTTTAACACCTCTCTAGCTCCTTCCTCCCCTCCCCTCCCGTCCCGTCCCCTCGCCCCAGCCTCCCCACCTCCTATACTCTCCTGCTGTGGTCCAATAAGGAAGACAACCCTGCCTGTACGGGGAAAACACAAGCACTGAGGTAGAGCTACCCTCTGCTTCCCAAGTCCAACGGACCTGTTTTTACCCTGACATTCTCTACTGGCCCTGGGGCTGCCCGGTCCTGACTGCAGCCAGCGCTCGCCTGTGCCCAGGATCCGAGGGCTGCCACCCACTCGGGCGCTTTGCTCGTGTACTCATCATTCCTCCTCTCTCCTGCCCCGTCGCTGAGGAGGGATGCAGAGGTAACCAAAAGGGTTACATTGTCACATAACTCTTTGTTCTTTCAAGTGGATAAAGACATAGAGGGATAGAAAATGGACTTGGTGAATGCGCCAGAGGTGCCAGGGCTATTATCTATGAAAAGCATAAGACACTCATGGTGGGGTAGGAGATCTGGATATTAATGTTGGCGGCCTTGAGTAGACCAATTGTATGGGTGTGGCAGGAGCAAAAGCCTTATTGGCCCTGGCTGGTGTGGCTCAGTGGATTGAGTGCTGGCCTGCTAACCAAGGGGTCATGGGTTTGATGCCTACTCAGGACACATGCCTGGGTTGCTGGCCACACCCCCAGCTGCGGGTACACTCGAGGCAGCCACACATTGATGTTTCTCTCCCTCTCTTTCTCTCTCCCATCCCCCTCTCTCTAAAAATGAATAGAATATATATTTCTAAAAGCCTTATTGAAGAGGATTGAGGAACAAATGGTTTCGGGAAAAGTTGAAGCAGTTTTGCTTTGAAAACCATTCATGTGCCAGGAGCTGCAGACTCCCCTGTGGGAAGGGGGTTGGGTTTCCCCCATTTCGTGGGATGGTCCCCTGTGCAAAGAGCAGGCGATTTGTCAGCAGACCAGTGCTCAGTGCAGGGGCACAGTCCCCGAGCCGGGGGAAGGCAGGGATGCTGAGCACAGGTGAGGGCTGGCTGCGCACACCTGCGGGCATGCCCTGGGCCAGCAGGGAACGTCAGGGGAGAACCAGGTCCCTTGAGATTGGGAAGCAGGGGGGAGCCCTACCTCAGTGCTTCTGTGTTCTGCATCCGTTATTGGGAAAGCTCATTGCATTGCCAGAGGGTTGCTAGTGGGCAAGGCAGGGTGTTGGCAGGAGGAGGGTGAGAGTGAGAATCAGTGCTCTCATAGTCAGGGGATTAAGGAGATGAAGGAAGGCTGAAATTGTCATCTGTGCTGAAGCTAGGGACGTGCTGTCCCCTGGGGCACAACAGGAGAGCAGGGAGCAGGTGGACAGCAGCAAGACAGGTGTGTTAGAGGGGAGTTGATGGACCGGGAGAGGCTTGGTAATGAGGGGCCGTGTGGGTGGTGAGCAGGCTGTGGGGTCCACACCAGGGGCCCCCTGAGCTTGAAGACTGTCTAAGGGGAGGCCTTAGAGCAGGGGTGTCAAACGCATCTTCACCGGGGGCCGCATCAGCCTCATGGTTGCCTCCAAAGGGTGGAATGTAATTTCCCCTCCTTAACAGTCAAGGAGTAGTTACGTGTATACAGTCCTAAAATTATTTCGGCCCTTTGAAGGCAACGGTGAAGCTAATGTGGCCCCTGGTGAATATGCGTTCGTCATCCCTGCCTTAGAGGAAGGGTACTGGAAGAGCTGGCCATGGTTTTGAGGTGCTATTAGAGGAGAGTGCTAGAAACCGCCATCATGGAGGGGCGCCGTGTCCCTGATGCCGGGGCATGAGCTTGGGCATGGGGTTTCTGGGTGGAGAGGAAGGGAAGAATGGGCCTGAGGAGGTGGGGGCTCCGTGTGGACAGGTCAGGCTCATGGGCCCTGAGGTCAAAGGAGTGGTTCCAAAGAGCAAGGACCACGGGAGAAAATGTCAGAGGAACCTTGCTCAAGACCCATGTCGGGGGAGGCTGGGTGGGGGCTGAGGGGAAAACTAAGAAGGGCCTGGTGCAGGTACTGGTTGGGGGCGATGTGGAAGTGGGTCCACAGCACCAGGACTACAAGTGTCGGACTCCCTCAGCTGACAGTTTGTAGTTGCATCTAGGACTAAACCTACAGTGAGGCTCCCAGGAGGCCTGGCAGGGATACTGGCAGAGGCTTCCCATGGCTCCAGCACGCATGCCCAGAACCCGCCAATCGCAGGGAGGGTACCGCCAGTTTGTGGGAGGCATTTCCTGCAAGCCTGGACTTCCGGCTCCTGTTGCAGGGTCCTAGGGCTTCATCAGGGAAATGGCCTTGCTGGGGGCTTTTGGGCAGCTCCTTTTCCATTCATTGATACCCACCATCACTGCGCTTGACTGCAGGGGCCACTGGGGTCTCTGATTCTGTGTGCAGCCTCGGTGGAAAGGCCATCACTTCCTGTGTGTTCAGGCCCTTGTTGTTTCTGTGGACAGCAGAGGGCAGTGGTGCATTGTGCAAGCTCCAGACCAGCTCTCCCCCGCCCTTCCTGCAGAGAAAAAAACTGACCCGACTCTTTCCCTGATTGGTAGTTAGGCTGTGGGCCTGTGGAGGCTCAGTGGCTCCTAGGCTCCTGTTTTTTCACTAGGATCCCAGTGAAAACTTGGATTCTACACAAGGAAATGCTCTTTGCTTTTCAAATTGCCTTCTAGGTTGCTGCCTAGGTCGCTTAGCAACATGTATTTCTGCTTCTCTAAATTAGGTCCACAGGTCTTTCCTGAGCTCTTTTGGTGTTTGATGTTCCACTATGTCTATGTACTTCAGTTGTGGCAGTCACTCAGACCTCACTGTACGAACTGGAGGGACAGATAGAGTAGAGTGTTCCAATCACAGGCCCATTGTTGTAGGACAGCGGCCGGGCCCTCAGGGGGTCTGCCTGACTCGGGGTCTAGTGTGTGCTTCCTGACTCCATGCAGGAAAGATCCCCAACGTGAGTCCAGGTCACTATGTGGATACATTTAGTACAGCTGCCAACAGCAAAAGCAGGGCTTCGTCCTGAACAGGGGTGTCAGACTGACTTTCACAGGGGGCCACATCACCCTCACAGTTGCCTTCAAAGGGCTGAATGTCATTGCAAGGCCTCAACAGTTAAGGAGTAGTTACATGTGTACAGTCCTAAAATTATTTCGGCCCTTTGACGGCAACCACCAGGCTGTGTGGCCCCCAGTGAAAATGAGTTTGACAGCCCTGGCCTAGAGGAAGCAACAGGAGAGCCTAGGCGGGGCTGCCTTAGCTCCCTGGCAAGTCAGGGAGAAGGGGGATTTGGGGAGAAGAGGTTCCGGGGATTCGCCTGGGACTAGCTGCCCATTGCCTTGGAGTTTAGGAGGCCCAAGGCTCTGCTGAAATAAGTGGGAGTGTACAAAGGAAGGGGAGTGGCTCAGGCCGCTCCCCACAGGGAGAGCGCACCCATTGGCTCCTTTGCCTTCAGGCTGTTACCTCTGTCCTGCAGGCAGGAATCTTAGGGTAGGAGGCAGTGGAGTCTGCATCAGGTTTCCAGGTGTGCCCTGTTTCACAATATTTACTGAGCACCCACGTGTGCTAGGTACTCCTGCAGGTGCTGAGGGAAAAAGAGTGAGACAGACATGCCCCCTGTACAGCTACTGCTGTCATAAAGGGCGACTGTGCTGCTATCTTTGGGTCACATGTCTGTGCATCTTCAACATAAGATTCGCAGAATCTTTCAAAAGTTTTCAATATGTCTGCATAATTTTTTCAGCTAGAGAACTAAAAGTATTAAAACCTGGCTGGTGTGGCTCAGTGGATGGAGTGCCCTCCTGAGAACCAACGGTTTGCCGGTTGGACTCCCAGTCAGGGCACAGGCCTGGGTTGCAGGTGGGTGGCGTGCGAGTCCAACCACATATTGATGTTTCTCTCCCTTTCTTCCTCCGTTCTCCTCTCTCTGAAAATAAATAAAATCTTTTAGAAAAATAAAAGTATTAAAACGAATTTAAAAATGTGTAATAGTGCCCTGACTGGTGTGGCTCAATTAGTTGGCTGCCACGTTCCACAAAGCACAAATCACAGGTTCGATGCCAGTCAGGGCAGGTGCCTGGGTTGTGGGGTGGTCCTTAGTTGGGGCCTGTGTGAGAGGCAACTGATCTATATTTGTCTCCCTCTCTTTCTGTTCTTTTCCCCTCTAACAGTAAATAAATTAATTAATAAAATCTTAAATGTTTAACTCATTTTTAAAAGAGGGTCTTGAAGTCATGATGCAGAACTGATACTTAGTATATTTAAAAT
Source organism: Desmodus rotundus (assembly GCF_022682495.2). Lineage (NCBI taxonomy): Eukaryota > Metazoa > Chordata > Mammalia > Chiroptera > Phyllostomidae > Desmodus > Desmodus rotundus. The sequence continues at coordinate 114,624 of NW_026527241.1, read as the reverse complement.
GCACCGTTTTGATGAAAAAAACACTGATCAACAAATAATGGTCAATATGGGCTGATGGAACTGTGGTTTGAATTACTTTATCAGTAATTTTATTACCTGCCCTGACTGGCTCAGTAAATACTGTGAAATGTTTGCAAATTTTAATCACCTGGAGATATGTGCGTGTGTGTATAAAATCAGTCTGTGTAGAAGATATCTAGCCATGAAATGTGAGAAGTAGAGACATTTATTGAAAAAGATACAAGTAACAAGAAATACTGTACCTAAGACAATGATGCCTCAGTCCCCTTTAGAGTGGGCACCTTAAGACCTCACACAGATCTCCCAGTCGCCATCAGCTCCTCCATCCTATTTTCCTGAATCTCATCACAGGTCTGAAATCTCTTCCCTTTAATAGGTAATTTTACTTTTGGGAAACGCCTGAGGTAGCAGGGCACCAACTCTGAGCTGTAGTGGGGCTGAGTCACCTCCGTCATTCAATGTTTCAAAAAGACAAAACAAAACAAAACAAAAAAACCTCACCTGACACCTGATGCACGATGAGGTACATTATCACGATGAAGCTGGCAATCACCAGTTGCCCACAGCTGGGGCCATCTGAATCACCCAAATAGTTTCCACACAGGAACGTTCGAGCTTAACCCAAAAGTTAATGTAGATTCATTCCTTGCTCTGCAGGGTCAGTCATTTGGATGCGATGGCCACACACTACACATACCTACTGAAGGAGGCGGACTCAAGGACTCAAGAACTCACACACCGGAGCCTGCATTAGGCAGACCCACTGAAGGCCGGGCCCCTGTCCAGCAACAATGGGACTGTGCTTTGAAACACTCTACTTTATATGTCCCTCCACTTTCTGTATTGAGGCCTGAGTGACTGCCATAACTGAAGTATATAGACATAATGGCCCATTAAACCCCAAATGAGTGGGGGAAAGGCAATGTGGACCCAATTCAGAGAAGCCTAAATACATGTTGCTAAGCAACCTAGGCGGCAACCTAGAAAAAAGGCAATTTCAAAAGCAAAGCGTTTGTGTGTGTAGATTCCAAGTTTTCACTGGGAACCTACTGAAACAAGAGCCAAATTAGCTGCTAGGCCTGCACAGGCCTACAGCATAATCACCAGTGGGGAAAAGAATCGGGTCAGGGTTTTTTTTGCAGCAGGAAGGGCGGGGGGGGGGGGGGGGAGCCTGTCTGGTGTGTGCACGATGTGCCACTGCCCTCTGCTGTCCAGAGAAACAGAAGGCTACACACTGAAGGGACATTGTGTCTTTTCTTCTGAGGCTGCAAGCAAAGTCAGAGACTCTGGTGGTTGCTGGAGTCAAGCGGGGTGATGATTCCTGTCGCCAACTGGAATAGAAACCTCCAAAAGGCCCCGGCAAAGCCACTTTTCTTCTTCCCAGGTGCTGCCCTGGGAACCTGCAACAGGAGCCAGAAGTCAGGGAAAGCAGGTTGCTTCCCAGAAGCTGCTGCTGGCCTCCCTGGGATCAGTGGGTTGTGGGCATGCGTGCTGGAGCCTTGGGACTTGTGTGGCAGTCTCCTCACCATCTCTGTGGGAGTGTCTGTGCAGGTTTAAGTCCCGGTGGTGGCTACAAACTATGACCTGAGGGACAGAAACCCTGTAGCCCTGGTGGTACCCAGCAGCTGACAGTTTGCAACAGGGCCCCTGAAGGGACTACTAAGTGGCCTGGGATGAGATGCTGGCTGGGCCCACACTTCCTGTCCTCCCTCAGGCCTAGAGCAAACCACTTGCAAGGCAGCTGCAGCCCTCTGGGGCGGGCTCTGGGACCTGGGACTTCCACTCACAGTGCTGTGGCTCCCAGGGCGGGACTAAGGAAGAGGTGGTACTGGTTTTGTGGGTGAGGGGTTCCTTGGGCACATCCCTGCACGTTCTGAGCACCGCTGTCGCTGTCACCGGGTGTGTGTCTTGGGAATTCTTGTGGTTTTGTGCTTGTTTTACTTTTGAAATCGGGCAAACAACGGGCTCTGACTGCCAAGAATGACAGCGCCGAGTTTCTCCGGTCGGCAGGGGACACTGTGGAGCCACGAACGCTTTTCTCCCCCCGCCCTTTGTGCTGGAAAAAACTGCTTGGAGCCCTTTCCCTGGTATTTGGTCAACAGTCTGGGCCCCTGGGCTGGCAGGCCCCTTCCTTCCAGTGGCTGAACTGCTCCGTTCTTTGGAGTCCCTACTGAAAACCGGGTGCCTGGGATCATTGCTCTCTTCTATTTCTGACTGTGTGAACTGTCTCCCCATTGTCTTTTATCAGCATACTTTTCAGTTACCAGGTCACTCAAACCTCAGAGTGGACAATTTGGAGGACCGATTTAAAAAAAGGTGATGTAAAGCACCGTTTGGCCACCCTCCCATGACCATTATTAGTTTGTGGTACATTTCTTTACAGGTCTTCCCGGCGGTAAAGGAGCGCTGCACACACAATGAGCTTCATCTTGCGGTGTGACTTCAACTTCTTAGAAACTCAGGTCTTTAGCGTGAGGTGGCTGTTCTAAAAATCATTTGAAAGGACCTGAAACATTCTCATTCATTTCTCTTTTTAGTAGTATACGTAGTCTTAAAGACTGTAAGTACTGTATTTGACAACTGAGATAGAAAGCAGAAATAACCCCTGGCTCCTGTGTGAACGGGAAACACCAAACCTCACCCTTCCTAAGGACAGCGCCTCTGATTTTCTTTGTTTTTGTTTCACATCTGAAGGGCACTTGCTTTGTCTGTCCCCCAGCAGCCTTCCCCTCCTGTCCCCGTGGTGAGGGCCAGCTGCGCCCTGGCTCCTGCCCAGTGGGCCTGAGAAGTCAGAGGCCCCACTGAGATGTGTCCTGTGTACGCACTCCATTATTTTCCCCTCAGGCTATAAAAATCTTCGGAGGGTAGCCTTTTGGGGAGACAGAGAGTAATTAATTATCTGAGACCCTGGCACTCTCAACATGTTTTGCATGTCACCTTCATGTTTAAGTCCATGTGACATCCGCACCCAGTATAGAAGTATCCAGTTATCACGGTTGACACGGGCTCACTTACACATCTTCTTGAAACTGAACTTGGCTTATACTGAGCCGAATGTGTCTTCCAGCACTCCTGCCTGGTTTTCGAAATATAAAAAATAATGATACGGCAAACGTTCTGAATCAATCTGCACACATATTTTGGAGAACGTGCCTTGCAGAGAAACCTACAAGTTGACACACACTGCCTCATTGCTTCCCTCAGGGACACAGGCCGGTGGTCGCACTGTCCTTCCCGGAGATGCTGAGGACTAGAGCTGACAATGGGCTCAGCTGAGACGTGAAGTGTATGTCATATTGTTTGAACACAGTGTTAAGCTTTGTGACATGCAGTGGCCTTTCCTACATTTAATCGCTGCTTATTATGTTCAATCCTCCCATGGAACACGATCCATGAAAATTTACAACAGGAGTTCTAATGATTTTTAAAATGAGTACTTGAAAACATAAGAAAAAAAGGAGAATCAAGAATTATAAAACCAAAGAAAAACACAAAGGAAAAATGATGCTAGACAGAAGTGAAATTAATTCACAACTCCACGTCTAATTTGCCTTTTTCTCTTTTCCTTCTACTAAGAATACTGCTCATCAGGAGCATCCAGTCACAAATTGTTGGGCCCGGCAGCGCTGTCCTGCTCAAACAGGTCGTCCAAGCCACGGTGAGGACAGAAGACCAGGAAACAGGCTGCTCCTTCACCTCGCTGCAGGGGTCCTTTGTCACTCAGCTCCTGAACCTGGTACCTCATCCCTGGGCTTCCCTCTGGGAAGAGAACTGCCTGATGAGGAAAGGACTCCACCTCGTCCAGGACTTCACCTTGTCTGAGAGAGTACAAGCTGCGTGCAATAGTTACAACAGACCCTAGATTTTCTGGCTTCAAGCCCCGTCTCCTTAATTTCTTTTTCACTTCCCATCTGTCAGGCGGGCATAGCTTTCCAGAGTGCTGATAACTATAATAACGTCCCAGAGGTTTCCGTCCCGAATGGCACCGCACTACACACAGAGGCCTCAGTGGACTCTGTGCCTGAGGCGTTACCCTCAGGACACGTCGCCACGTGATTTTGTGACAGCACAGAGCACAAGGTGTGGAATCATAATTGGGGCAGTAAACACTGTCCCTACGTCCCTCGAAGCAAAACAAATGGTGTGTGTGCCTATGTAATACACCTACAAGGTGCCATTACTTAGCCTGTGTAGGAAAAAGTCCGATTTGCTCTCTGGAAAATATATTTCATGGAAAACTTACAAAGCTAAGAACAGGACTCACGTTTCTATGGAGCTTGCAAGGTTTCGGGGGAGGTCCCAGTCCATGCAGGTGTAGAGGTCAGGACACAGGCCAGTCTGTTGAGCAAGGGAGAAGAACTCCATTATCTTGAAAAAAGAGGAATGTCTGTCTTCCAAAAAACATTTTTATGACAACAAGTGCAGGTGGAGATACTTGAGAGCACTGGGCCCTCAGCTTGGAGCTGACACTGTGTCTGGTCGTCCTGAGCATGCCCAGTGCATGCCTGTTTCTGCCATCATTCCTCTCCACTGTCCCTCTCAGGTGCATGGGACTCAGCACACAGGACTGTTAGAGATCACGTGGACCAGTGACTATCCCAGTGGGAGTCCAAGTAAGATAAATGTTTCCTGTAAAAAATCCCTACACACACCAGGACAGGAACGAGTTTCTGTACTTGGAGCAGGGGCTCGCGCACCACCCTATCCGAGATGCACCCTCCTGTTCACCCAGTAACTTAGGGGCAACCCTCTTCTGAAAAGCGAGAACACGGCAGGCCCAGAAAGCAAAGAATCACAGAGAGCAGAAACAGGAAGGCTGGTAGACTGGAACAGGGAGGGAGTTCTCTGGAGCCCTGGTCCAAGGCCTACAGGAGGCCTCCAGGGAGAAAGTGCGGGAGAAGTTCTTCTCGTCCAATCTAAGGACGCCTTTAAGTGTGAAGAAGTTGTAGGTGTAAATGAGTTCAGATTACTTGTGTCCAGTACTCTTTAGAAGAAATTTTTGGGAAGGAAACGTGAGACGTGTTTGCAGATATGAGAGGCCTGCCAAAGCACTCACAACCATTAGCTGGGCTAGGGAGAGAAAGACCCCTGCAGTCGGATGGGGCTGGTTCACGCACACCGCTCACCGTCAGATGGCTGTCATTGGGCCCCTTCCTAACTGTTCAGTATATTATTCTTCACAGGCCCTGCCCCTCAGTGCATGGCCCCAATTAGTCATCCAAGGTAGCAGCCTAGGGTGACTGGCTTTTAGCCAGTGGACCAGATCACTTTAGGATGCCTTGCAGAATGGAGGTTCTATGCAGTGACTACTGGAAAGACTCCCACAGTTGACCTCATGGTCAGTTTGGGGCTATGGTGGGACATGGCAGGGAGGAGCTAGGAACATGCCTTGGCTAGTGGAGCAGGGAAACTGAGACAGGTATCTGAACACACTGGGCACGCCATTTACAGCCAGGTATAGAACGTCACAAGGACCAAAGGCCCCAGTGCCTGGAGGAGCCACAGAGGCGAAAAGAAAGACCTCACCCCGCAGGGTAACCTCTCCTCCCCGGAGATAACAGGTAGGCCTGGCTTCCATTTCAACTCCAGGCCCAGAAAAGCAGCACAACCAGCAAGCAATGCCAGAACCCACAGCAGTGACCAAAACCCCCTGCTCTGTCACTGACCAATCAGTGGAGGGGGTCTCCACTGACCACCCCCCTAACAGGGCACACCTGGAAACCTGATGCAGACTCCACTGCCTCCTACCCTAAGATTCCTGCCTGGAGGACAGAGGTAACAGCCTGAAGGCAAAGGAGCCAATGGGTGCGCTCTCCCTGTGGGGAGCGGCCTGAGCCACTCCCCTTCCTTTGTACACTCCCACTTATTTCAGCAGAGCCTTGGGCCTCCTAAACTCCAAGGCAATGGGCAGCTAGTCCCAGGCGAATCCCCGGAACCTCTTCTCCCCAAATCCCCCTTCTGCCTGACTTGCCAGGGAGCTAAGGCAGCCCCGCCTAGGCTCTCCTGTTGCTTCCTCTAGGCCAGGGCTGTCAAACTCATTTTCACTGGGGGCCACACAGCCTGGTGGTTGCCTTCAAAGGGCCGAAATAATTTTAGGACTGTACACATGTAACTACTCCTTAACTGTTGAGGCCTTGCAATGACATTCAGCCCTTTGAAGGCAACTGTGAGGCGGATGTGGCCCCCTGTGAAAGTCAGTCTGACACCCCTGTTCAGGACGAAGCCCTGCTTTTGCTGTTGGCAGCTGTACTAAATGTATCCACATAGTGACCTGGACTCACGTTGGGGATCTTTCCTGCATGGAGTCAGGAAGCACACACTAGACCCCGAGTCAGGCAGACCCCCTGAGGGCCCGGCCGCTGTCCTACAACAATGGGCCTGTGATTGGAACACTCTACTCTATCTGTCCCTCCAGTTTGTACAGTGAGGTCTGAGTGACTGCCACAACTGAAGTACATAGACATAGTGGACCATCAAACACCAAATGAACTCAGGAAAGACCTGTGGACCTAATTTAGAGAAGCAGAAATACATGTTGCTAAGCGACCTAGGCAGCAACCTAGAAGGCAATTTGAAAAGCAAAGCATTTCCTTGTGTAGAATCCAAGTTTTCACTGGGATCCTACTGAAAAAACAGGAGCCAAGGCGCCACTGAGCCTCCACAGGCCCACAGCCTAACTACCAATCAGGGAAAGAGTCGGGTCAGTTTTTTTCTCTGCAGGAAGGGCGGGGGAGAGCTGGTCTGGAGCTTGCACAATGCACCACTGCCCTCTGCTGTCCACAGAAACAACAAGGGCCTGAACACACAGGAAGTGATGGCCTTTCCACCGAGGCTGCACACAGAATCAGAGACCCCAGTGGCCGCTGCAGTCTAGCGCAGTGATGGTGGGTATCAATGAATGGAAAAGGACCTGCCCTAACCCCCCCCCCCCCCCCACCAAGGCCACGTCCCCGACGATGCCCTAGGGCCCTGCAACAGCAGCCGGAAGTCCAGGCTTGCAGGAAATGCCTCCCACAAACTGGCGATACCTTCCCTGCGATTGGCGGGTTCTGGGCATGCGTGCTGGAGCCATGGGAAGCCTCTGCCAGTATCCCTGCCAGGCCTCCTGGGAGCCTCACTGTAGGTTTAGTCCTAGATGCAACTACAAACTGTCAGCTGAGGGAGTCCGACACTTGTAGTCCTGGTGCTGTGGACCCACTTCCACATCGCCCCCAACCAGTACCTGCACCAGGCCCTTCTTAGTTTTCCCCTCAGCCCCCACCCAGCCTCCCCCCACATGGGTCTTGAGCAAGGTTCCTCTGACATTTTCTCCCGTGGTCCTTGCTCTTTGGAACCACTCCTTTGACCTCAGGGCCCATGAGCCTGACCTGTCCACACGGAGCCCCCACCTCCTCAGGCCCATTCTTCCCTTCCTCTCCACCCAGAAACCCCATGCCCAAGCTCATGCCCCGGCATCAGGGACACGGCGCCCCTCCATGATGGCGGTTTCTAGCACTCTCCTCTAATAGCACCTCAAAACCATGGCCAGCTCTTCCAGTACCCTTCCTCTAAGGCAGGGATGACGAACGCATATTCACCAGGGGCCACATTAGCTTCACCGTTGCCTTCAAAGGGCCGAAATAATTTTAGGACTGTATACACGTAACTACTCCTTGACTGTTAAGGAGGGGAAATTACATTCCACCCTTTGGAGGCAACCATGAGGCTGATGCGGCCCCCGGTGAAGATGCGTTTGACACCCCTGCTCTAAGGCCTCCCCTTAGACAGTCTTCAAGCTCAGGGGGCCCCTGGTGTGGACCCCACAGCCTGCTCACCACCCACACGGCCCCTCATTACCAAGCCTCTCCCGGTCCATCAACTCCCCTCTAACACACCTGTCTTGCTGCTGTCCACCTGCTCCCTGCTCTCCTGTTGTGCCCCAGGGGACAGCACGTCCCTAGCTTCAGCACAGATGACAATTTCAGCCTTCCTTCATCTCCTTAATCCCCTGACTATGAGAGCACTGATTCTCACTCTCACCCTCCTCCTGCCAACACCCTGCCTTGCCCACTAGCAACCCTCTGGCAATGCAATGAGCTTTCCCAATAACGGATGCAGAACACAGAAGCACTGAGGTAGGGCTCCCCCCTGCTTCCCAATCTCAAGGGACCTGGTTCTCCCCTGACGTTCCCTGCTGGCCCAGGGCATGCCCGCAGGTGTGCGCAGCCAGCCCTCACCTGTGCTCAGCATCCCTGCCTTCCCCCGGCTCGGGGACTGTGCCCCTGCACTGAGCACTGGTCTGCTGACAAATCGCCTGCTCTTTGCACAGGGGACCATCCCACGAAATGGGGGAAACCCAACCCCCTTCCCACAGGGGAGTCTGCAGCTCCTGGCACATGAATGGTTTTCAAAGCAAAACTGCTTCAACTTTTCCCGAAACCATTTGTTCCTCAATCCTCTTCAATAAGGCTTTTAGAAATATATATTCTATTCATTTTTAGAGAGAGGGGGATGGGAGAGAGAAAGAGAGGGAGAGAAACATCAATGTGTGGCTGCCTCGAGTGTACCCGCAGCTGGGGGTGTGGCCAGCAACCCAGGCATGTGTCCTGAGTAGGCATCAAACCCATGACCCCTTGGTTAGCAGGCCAGCACTCAATCCACTGAGCCACACCAGCCAGGGCCAATAAGGCTTTTGCTCCTGCCACACCCATACAATTGGTCTACTCAAGGCCGCCAACATTAATATCCAGATCTCCTACCCCACCATGAGTGTCTTATGCTTTTCATAGATAATAGCCCTGGCACCTCTGGCGCATTCACCAAGTCCATTTTCTATCCCTCTATGTCTTTATCCACTTGAAAGAACAAAGAGTTATGTGACAATGTAACCCTTTTGGTTACCTCTGCATCCCTCCTCAGCGACGGGGCAGGAGAGAGGAGGAATGATGAGTACACGAGCAAAGCGCCCGAGTGGGTGGCAGCCCTCGGATCCTGGGCACAGGCGAGCGCTGGCTGCAGTCAGGACCGGGCAGCCCCAGGGCCAGTAGAGAATGTCAGGGTAAAAACAGGTCCGTTGGACTTGGGAAGCAGAGGGTAGCTCTACCTCAGTGCTTGTGTTTTCCCCGTACAGGCAGGGTTGTCTTCCTTATTGGACCACAGCAGGAGAGTATAGGAGGTGGGGAGGCTGGGGCGAGGGGACGGGACGGGAGGGGAGGGGAGGAAGGAGCTAGAGAGGTGTTAAAAGCCTCTGAGTAGGCTGGATAAGGAGGGGCCTGGTGGATGTTGAGGAAGACTGTGGGATCCTCACTGGAGGTCCCTAAAGGTTCACGGCTCTCTAAGCAGAGGCTTCAGAGGAAGTGAGCTGGTTGACCAGGCAGCGAGTTTACTCCCGGGTGACCACAGAGAAGGAATGCTCCAAAGGGCCATCATGGAGGGGCGCTGGGTTTCCTGATGCCAGAGCATGGCTGTGGGTAGGGAAACATACTGTGGGGAGAAGAACCTCCTTGAAGATCCAGAGTCTCCGGGTTGACCAGGTCCGGCTCCTGGACCTTGAGGTTACCTGAAGGGTTCAGAGGAATGAGGGCTGAGAGGAAGATGGGGTGTGTGACATTGTTTGAGCTCTAGCAGAGATGGGGAGTAGGAGTGGGGGAACGGGGGAGGATGGCGAGGGTATTGGTACGGTCCCGCATGTCTAGTGGTGGGGTGGCTGGGGCAGGTTGGGCCACAGGAGCTGCACATCACTGGCCCGGCCCTTCACCTTCAGGTTCCGAGGTGGTCCGCAAGAAAACCTATAGTATATGCTGGCTGGGAGACTGGCAGCGAGCTCACCAGGACACGTGCGCCCACCCAGAATTGGCCAATCAGTGCGCAGTTCTGTCTTTTGGAGCTTACTTTTTGGGGGCCAGGACCTCCTGCCAGGGTCTGATTCCGAGGGCGGTACTGTGAAAGCGGCCCTATCTGGGCTGGTTCGTTCCACTAGTAAGCCAGAGCTCTGCACTGGACAGTGGTAGAAAGGACGCTTTTGTTTTGGGATTGGGGCCCGTTCGGTTTCTTTGGTCAGCAGGGGGCAGTGCTGCACCGTGCAGTGATCTGCTAACCTCTTCCCCCGCCCAACCTTCTTAAAAAAAAAAAAAACAAAAACAAAAAACAAAAAACTACACGGAACTCACCGGACAACTCTTGTGGACAAAATGGCCAGTCCCATCTTGAGGCTGAGTTGCTCCCTTTGGTGGCATGGCTCCTGAAAACTTAGGGCCGGGTTCTGCAATTTGTACTTCTCCTCTGAATGGGCTTCATTGGCTCTCTCCAAGTTGTTTGCTTTTGAGCTTTTTAGCGAGAGGAAGGGAGAGAAACATCAATGTGCGGTTGCCTCTCGCAGGTCTCCTCCTGGGGACCTGGCCCACAACCCAGCAAGTGCCCTAGATGGGGAGCCGAACCCGTGACCCTTTTGTTCGCAGGCCGGTGCTCAATCCACTGAGCCACACTAGCCAGGGCTCACCAAGTTGTTTTGATCCTTCATGAAGATATTCTTCAGCTATGTTAGGCACTCTAACCTCACTTTAGAAAACGTTAGAGATGATTCAACATAATAATCTCAACCACAGTCCCATCACCCACCAATGACCATGAATAATATTTCGTGATGAATTTTCTTAGATGTTTTCATACTTTATGGTGTTTTGTAGACAAAATGCCACTCGTTGTCACTCCAACATCTTTTATTAAACGAGATTTTTCAAATTAGTTACTTTTTGTTAAGAATCATTTGAGAAGACTTGAAAATTTTTTCTATTTATTTCTCTTCCTAAAATTACACGTAGTATAAGAGTTAAAAATTATATTTAAGCACAGAGATAGAAAGCAGAAATAACCGCTGAGCTCTAAATCTTCCCACAGACAGGGGCTATATATATTTTTTTGCTTCATTTTTAAATTTTTGCTCACCATTGTATTTTCCGGATGTCAAGGAAACACTGCCCAAAGCAGTGTGTTCCCCAATATATATCTTTTGAGTAAATGAGCAGTTATCTGATTTCTTCCAAATTCTTTTCTTTGTAAATAAGTCGTGGCTTCATTACGCTGGGAGCACAGTGTCCTGAACCGTTTCCTACTTGGCTTCCCCCCCCTTCCATTTAGCACTTTATCGTGAGCCGTCACTCTGCCGTCACACTGCTTGGACAAGTTTTGCTGTCTCTTGCACTCTCTTATTTCATTCCCATGCTGGGGGCAGGAAAGCAGCCTGCAAGCGAGTGTGCAAAGTGTAGTGTCTGACAGGACATTGAGGCCCTCTCTGAGGAGCCCCGAGATCATACACAAGTGACCCCTGCTGTGTGCCACAGTTTCCACAGGTGTAAAAGGAGGGCGGTAACAGCTTCTGCCTCACGGGGTGGTGGCCAGTATAAATCCCCCAGCAGGTGGTTAGCTGGGCACTTGCAGATATCACGTTCCCACCCTTGGTGCCATCTCCAGTATTCCCTGTGGTGTTTGTAGTCCGCGCAGGATTTCCAGCCACAAGACGGAGCGCGATAAAAGGCACTCTTTACATTTACTTACAACAGAGAGCTTTTCAAACACCCAGTTCGGCTTTTTTGGGGGAGGGGGAAGCTCACTAGTGATTTGGAGGGATTTCAGTCAAGAAGATATATGTGAGGAAATGCTCCGGACTGCGGTCATTTTGTTACAGAGCAAGGGGGGGGGGTGGTTCACGATAAATTATTACAGAAAGGATTCCGCCTTTCTGTCTCTGGAGGTTCCTTCCCCCCACGCCCACCTGCTAGGTTCGCAATGCCCGCCGCCAGAGGAAAGACGTCTCTCAATGCCAGAGACTGGTGAAAAGGAAAGGAATTGTTTATTTAAAAGTTACACAAACTTAGAGTAATGACTTAATGTCTTCAATAAGATACTAAAGTCCTCTAGAATACCCACAGATGCACAGTCCTTCCCTCTCCCTGTGCCCAGTCCGGGGTACCGTGTCTCAGGAAAGGAAGTAGAAGTCCGTGATTCAGGCTCCCGGCACCATCAGCTGTGTGGCCGCTGCAATCTCCAGTTAATCCAAAGCCATGCGGCACCTTCTCATGGCCCACCAGCAAGAGTCCTTCCTCCCCTTTTCTATGGCTGCAAAGTCTCTCCTGCTGCCTAAGCCGCGTGGCAAGAAGAAGCACTCCAAAACCTCGTGGTCCTCTTTACTCTCCTTCAGAACCGCGCGGTCCTTTTCACCACTTCAGAACCACATGGACCTCTATCTATCTACTTGCTTCAGAGCCTCGTGGTTCTCCTTCCTTCAGAGCCGCATGGTCTACTCCCTATTTACTTTGGAGCCGCATGGTCTCTTCCTTCTCCCCCAAAACCTTGTGGTCCTCCCCACTCTTTGAAGCCGCGTGGTCTCTCCTTCTCTATGGCTGCCGGGCCTAGGTTTAAATCCCAGTGCCCATCTTCCTTTGCAGCCCCATTTCTGACTCTTCCTACAGTCAGCTACACCTGCCAGCATCCCTGTATTCTTCCAGCTTTACTGGGCTGCCATAGTAAGTCTGGGCAGGTGTGGCCCCATGGCATGGAGCCAATCATCTCCACGCTCTCACGCAGGCCCTGTAACCAGGGGGAGTTGCTTCCCAGTCCCATCCTGGGTGGAAGTCACTCCCATCCCCCTGGCTCAAAGCAGGGCCACAGCTACTTAACACATCCATGAAACCAGTTAAAGGTTATAGATATGTTAAATGACTGTGCCAGGGGTTAGCTACAAAGCTGTTGCTACCCAAAACGGCTCTGAATGGCCCTGTTCCATGTGTCCCATCCCCCCTGGCTCAGGCTTGTGGGGGTGAGGACATCCTACATACATTTTTCTAATATTTCCTGGACACCCCGAGTCCTGGACCCCATTACAAATCCCTTCCTGGGGCCCTCCTCTTGGCTGCACCCTGCTTCAATTTGGGAAGACAGGGAAAAGGGAAAAGTCCAAAGAAAAAGAGGAACCCTCTCTGATCGAACCCCTTTGAACACGTTTTGCACATCACCTTCCCTTTCACCTCCTTGTGATCGTTCCCTGTCCAACATTGAATTCTGAAGTTTTTATGGTTGGCGTTCGGTAATTCATATATTTTCTTGAAATTGAACTGTCCCTGTATTCCAGGACACACACCTTCCACATTTCCCACGTGGTTCTTGAAACGGAAGAAAAGGCATGCACGACAAACTCTTTGAATAAATCTTTGCCCACATTTTAGAAAGTTTGCCTGGCACGGATTCCTACAAGCCGACACATATTTCCGCCTGCCTCTGACCAGGAGCACAGGTCAGTGCCTGCAGCACCGCCCCCCTGAGAGTACTGGTATATTTTTAAGTGTCGCTAAACGGAGGGCTACAAAATATTCCGTCACTGTGGTCAGATAACCTTTTCTTTGTAAGATTCAGTATCTTTTCATATAATTAATACTCCTGTTATTTATTTGTATATCCTCCTCATGTAAGATGGATTGGTGAGAATTCATATAATGAGATCTCATCAATTGTAAAACGAGTGCTTGACGGAGTAAGAAGGAGAAATGAGAATTAAAAACGAAAAGGAAGCTAGAGAGGATTGAAATTGATTCACTAACTCCATGTGTCCTTTCCTTTTTCCACTTCCCTCCCCTCCCCCATTTTTTGCCATTGCTCCCCCCCCAAAAAAAACCTTCACAAACCACAGTGAACACAAAAACAGCTCTCAAAGGACATAGCTGAGAGACAGCTGCAGGTATGAGATTGCACCAAAGATCCAGGCAAGAGGCACCAAGGAGTGCAGTGAACACCCAAGCTCTCCAAACACTGGTCTGGACCAGTTACTGATAAGAGAACAACCATCTAGGTCGGACCACACAGTCTGTGCTCCTCTCTTCTCCTTGCCGCCCCCCATAAACTCCAGTCCTACTGCAGCCTCGGGGTCATCTGGTCTCACGTTGCTCCTTGATGTACATCAGTGGGATAAAATCTATAACCCCTAGTGGAGACACTCTCACATTTTTTTTTTATCCTTGACAGTACGGTGCCTTGGCTGGGATAGGTCTGAAGTGTCACTGGACCCTGCTGAGGTTTCACACAAGGGTTGAGCCCACAGAGAATCCCTTCCTTCTTTGTCTCTCCCTTCAGGTTGAGAGCTGAGTCCTGCTCCTGCGTTCTGGTGTTTCACGGTAGCCTGAACCTTGTAAGTTTGATTCTTAGAATAGCTGCCCTGGCTGGTGTGGCTCAGTGGATTGAGCACCGGCCTGCAAACCAGAGGACTGCTGGTTCAATTCCCAGTCAGGGCACATGCCTGGGCTGTGGGCCAGGTCCCCGGTTGGGGTGGGGGTGTGAGAAGCAACCACACATTGATGTTTCTCTCCCTCTCTTTCTCCCTCCCTTCCCCTCTCTAAAAATAAATAAATAAATAATCTTAAAAAAAAGAATAGGGTTAACCTAATGTCTGACTGAAGTCACAGTGTCTCCCTTCTTCCATCTTTAAGGGTTCTCCTGGCCCAGCACAGAATTCGATGATGGTCCTGAGACAGAACGGTGCCCTTCTCCCTTCTTATAGCTCGGACCTCTTTTCCTACAGGGAACTCCCAAGGTAGTCAGCCCCCCCACGGACCCCCACTGTGCACACGTCCTGCCACAATGGTCCTAAGTGTTTCAGTTCCTCTCTCACTGGAGTGACTTCAGGCAAGACAATCTTGGTATCTTGAGAGCCCCTTTAGGGCTATTGAGACCTGGCAAAACTTGTGCTTTGACTTCACCCCTTAAAACAGGAAGAAAAAACTAGCTAACTCATCATGGGTGGCTTTCACTGAAGGGCAAGCAGCAGCCACTCACAAAACGCGGGACGCAGGCAGACGCTCATCTCTGAAGGTCTCTCTGGAACAACTTCAGCCTTTTCCCTCCACAAAAACTGCCTCCCTCTCTCCAGCTGATTCTTGGAACTCCACTTCTTTCCGGCTTCCCTCTTTCCCGACCTGTGCACTCCTGTCTGCCCCAGCTCCCTCTCCCCTTTAACCCAGACCTTCCCCTGCTCCCTCCCAAGAAGGCCCTGACCCAAGTTCAACACTTCAGAGTCAGAGATTCCCCAAATCCTCCAAAGAACAGAGAGAAGTGTACTGCCTATTTCAGGGTTATTTGGTGTGAGGGGGGGTGGTGTTGGTGGGGGGAGCTTCTGCTCCTGAGTCTCCTTTTCTATATCTTTTAGCCCCCTTTTAGGACGACTAGCAGGGTGGGAGAACCTGGTTTCACAAGGCCAGCTGCCCACCAGAAATGAGGATGTAGCTAATCCCGACAAAAATGCACCCCAACCCCACATATGTAAGAGCCTTAGAGGTAGAAGACGGTGTTTTAAAGCCTAGCCCTGACTGTTTCCTCCCTCAGGCTTTACTGGGAAACAATCCAGGCCCCTCGACAGGGGCGGGATGAATCAGGCTCTACCTAGAGACACTCATTAGACACCCCGGGGAGGACTCCCGCTGCCGCCCTCTGCAAAACCTGCATTCTCACCAGGGCTGAGAAGGAACTGTGTGAAGGAGCTCAGTGACTCAGAACCAAATCAGATGCCAGACTCTGTTAAGCTACACAAGAAGTTCCACGCAATGCCGGACATTTACATGCTCTCCTTCATGAAGTTGCATGACCCACCCATGATGTCGCCCAAAACACTGACAGCCTCCAGAAATGCCGGGAAGGCTGAGGCTATGGTGCAGCATAGAGTGGCGTTAGGCATGGTGGCGGCCCCCAGGGAAGCACGTGTGCAATTGTCAGTGATGAGTGCTGCCCACCCCGGAGCCTTTGGATGTCCTCTTGGGAATCGCCACATCTGCGAAGCCACCCAAATCATACCTGACTGAATGAATGGCCTAGTCCTGACCTGTAGGGCCTATGGTCATCATCGGGCGACAGATAACCATCCTGCTCTCCGCAAATGGTCCCAACAGAGATGCAGTCCAGGGGGTGTACGCTTCACCAAGGGCCACTGATCATTTTTCTTTTTACTCCGATACCAATGTTACTTATCAAGGGGACACAGTGACAGCTAATCAAGCCCGGCAGCGCTGTCCTGCTCAAACAGGTCGTCCAAGCCACGGTGAGGACAGAAGACCAGGAAACAGGCTGCTCCTTCAACTCGCTGCAGGGGTCCTTTCTCACTCAGCTCCTGAACCTGGTACCTCATCCCTGGGCTTCCCTCTGGGAAGAGAACTGGCTGATGAGGAAAGGACTGCACCTCGTCCAGGACTTCATCTTGTCTGAGAGAGCACAGGTCAAATACTTACAAGAGACCCTAGCTTTCCTTGCTTCCAGCCCCATCTTCTTAATTTCTTTTTCTCCTCTCCTCCCTGCTGCACCTTCTTTCTCTCCTCTATAACCCTCAATAGCTAACAAACGACCAGGCAAACAGCACAGCTCTGGAAGAACTCTCTGACAGCTGCTGGGACGAGACCGCACCAAGGACCAGACGGAGAGGTGCAGTTCCCAGCCATCCCGACCACACATCTGACAGTTAAAAGCACCTCACACCTGAGGGACAGCACAGTCACTGACCTGCCTTCCCCTTTCCCTGGACATGGACGTCTCACCCCTTTTCCTACGCGTGTACCTCTCTTCACCTTCCCCGTACAACCTCCATCGGCTTCTGCTCAGAGTTACCTGGTCTGAAGTAGACAAGCAGCAGTCGAGTGAAGCCACTCACCTCTACTTGAACCACTTCAGTCAGATTTCTCTTCTCCCCAACTTCAACCACTAATGTGACCCCAATTTTCAGATCCACGGCAGAGAGTCCTGCGGGATCGTGTGCGCGAGCTACAGTCACCCCCAGGTCCACACACACACTTCAAGGCACGTCCCAGTGCTCCTGATCAGGAGATTCCAGGGAGACCTCTCCCGAGACACCAGAGGGTTCAGTCCTCCAGACAGTGGTCTGTCCAGGAAGCCATTTGCGTTTTCACCTGTGAGGTGGGGATAATGTTTGAAAGCGCAGATCACTGTACCGCCTGCCCGAGAAGGTTTCTGTCCCGAATGGCACCGCACTACACACAGGGGCCTCAGTGGGTGCAGTGCCTGACGCGTTACAGTTAGGACACCTCAGCCTCGTGATTTTGTGGCAGCCAAGAGCACAAGGTGCGGAATCATCATTGGGGCCCTGAACACTGTCCCTACATCCCTGGATGGAAAACAAATGGTGTCTGCGGCTACGTAATACACCTACAAGCGTGTCATTACCCAGCCAGTGTCGCAAAAAGTCTCACTTGCCATTTGGAAAACATATTACATGGAAAACTCAGAGTTCTACAGAGCTTGGTTTTTTGGGGAGGTTGCAGTCCATGCAGGCATAGAACTCAGGGCACAGGCCAGTCTATTGAGCAAGGCAGGAAAACTACACGAGGTTGAAAAAAGGGGAAAGTGTGTCTTCCAAATAAACTTTTTATGACAACGACCGCAGGTAGAGATACTCGAGAGCACTGGGGCCTCAGCTTGGAGCTGACTCCCGTGTCTGGTAGTCCCAGTGCATGCTGTCATTCCTGTCCATTGTCCCTCTCAGGTCCACGGGAGTCAGCACAGAGGACATCTTAGAGGTCACGTGGACCAGGGGATACTGAAATGGTCGTCCAAGTAAGATAAATGATTCCTGGAATAAGTCCCTACACACACCAGGACAGGAACGACTTTCTGTACTTGGAGCAGGGGCTCGCACACCACCCTTTCCTAGATGCACCCTCCTGTTCACCCAGTAACTTAGCTGCAACCCTCTTCTGAAAAGCGAGAACACAGCAGGCCCAGAAAGCAAAGAATCACAGAGAGCAGAAACGGGAGGCTGGTAGACTGGATCAGGGAAGGCGTTCTCTGGAGCCCTGGTCCAAGGCCTCCAGGAGGCCTCCAGAGAGAAAGTGCGGGAGAAGTTCTTCTCGTCCAATCTAAGGACGCCATAAAGCGTCAGTGTTGTAGGTGTAAATGAGTTCAGATTACTTCTTTCCAGTACTCTTTAGAAGAAATTTTTGGGTAAGAAGGGTGGGACGTGTTTGCAGGTATGAGAGGCCTGCCAAAGCACACTCACAACCATTAGCTGGACTTAGGGAGAGAAAGACCCCTGCAGTCGGAATGGGCGGGTTCACGCACACCGCTCACCGTCAGATGGCCGTCATTGGGCCCCTTCCTACGTGTTCAGTATAGTATTCTTCACAGTCTCTGCCCGTCAGTTCGTGGCCCAAATTAGTCATCCAAGGTAGCAGCCTAGGGTGACTGTGGCTTTTAACCAGTGGACCAAATCACCTTAGGATGCGTTGCAGAATCGAGTTCTCTGCAGTGACTGCGCTGCAGGGCAGGGTCTTCCTGGAAAGACTCCCACAGTTGATCTGATGGTCAGTTTGGGGCCATGGTGGGACGGGACAGGGAGGACCTAGGAAGATGCCCTAGCTAGTGGGGCAGGGAAACTGAGACAGGTAGCTGAACCCACCGGCCAAGCCATTTACAGCCAGGTGCAGAAGGTCACCGGGGCCAAAGGCCCCAGTGCCTGGAGGGGCCACAGCTGGGAAAAGAAGGACCTCACTCCCCAGGGTAACCTCTCTTCCCTGGACATAACAGTTTGGCCTGGGATGTATTTCAGCTCCAGGCTCAGAAAAGCAGCCAAAGCAGCTGGTGATGCCAGAACCCACTGCAGTGACTAAAGACCCCCTGCCCTGTCACTGAGCCATCAGTAGAGCGGATCTCCACTGACCACCCCCCTAGCAGGACACACCTGGAAACCTGATGCAGACTCCACTGAGGCCTCCCCTAAGATTCCTGCCTGGAGGACAGAGGTAACAGCCTGAAGGCAAAGGAGCCAATGGGTGCGCTCTCCCTGTGGGGAGCGGCCTGAGCCACCCCCCTTCCTTTCCACACCTGGGAACTCCACTCCCCACCTCTTTCTGCACAGACTTGGGCCTCCTAAACTCCAAGGCAATGGGCAGCTGGCAGCTTGTCCAGGGTAATTCCCTGAACCTGTCCCCAAATCCCTCTTCTGCCTGACTTGCCAGTGAGCTAAGGCAGCCCCGCCTAGGCTCTCCTGTTGCTTCTTCTGGGCTATGAAAGCCCTTCAATGTTTCACTGTCCGCAGCTGTAATAAATGTATGCACGGTGTCACCTGGATTCGAGCTGTGGATCTTTTCCGCCTGGAGTCAAGAACTCAGACACTTCAGCGGGCGTCAGGCAGACCCACTGGGGGCCCGGCCCTTGTCCTACCACAATGGGCCTGTGATTTGAAACACTCTATCTGTCCCTCCATTTTGTACAGTGAGGTCCAGCGACTGCCAGAACTGAAGTATATAGACATAATGGCCCCATGAACCCCAAAGGAGTTGGGAAAGCCATTGTGGAGTCAACTTCAAGAAGCAAAAATACATGTTACTAAGCAAAGAAAGCCAATTTGAAAAGCAAAGCGTTTCTGTGTGTAGCATCCAAGTTTTCACTGGGAACCTCCTGAAACAACAACAGCCAAGGTGGCCACAGATCCTGCACAGGCCCACAGCTTTTGTACCAACTGGGTAACAGAGTTAGGTCAATTTTTTTCCTGAAGGAAGGGCGGGGGAGAGAGGGTGTGGAGTTTATGTGATGCATCACTGCCCTCTGCTGTCCAGGGAAACAGTAGGCCACCCTCTAAACGGAAGTTGGGTCCTTCCCTCTGAGGCTGCACAGAGTCAAAGACCCCAGTGACTGCTGCAGTCAGGCGCAGTGATGGTGGGTGTCAGCGAATGGAAAAAGAACCTGCCCCAAACCCCCAGCAAGGCCACTTCCCCGGTGCTGCCCTAGGAACCTGCAACAGGAGCGGGAAGTCCAGGCTCCTAGGAAAGTTGCCTCTCACAAGTGGTGCTGTCCTGCCTGTGATTGGCGGGTTCTGGGCATGCGCGCAGGAGTCTTCGGACTTCCGTCAGTCTCCCAGTCTCCCTTGAAGTATTTGTGTAGGTTTAGTCTAAGGTGTGGCTACAAACTCTCACATCAGAAAAAAAACACCTTGTGGCAGTCTGGAACGGGGTCCCTGAGGAGAGTGCTAAGGGGGGATTAACACTGGTCTGGCCCTGACTTTTCATCCTCCTGCTGGCCAAAAGCTAACCACTTACAAGGCAGCCCACAAGCCTATGGGGCGGGCTGTGGGACCTGGGACTTCTCCCAGGGTTGCTAAGGCTCCCAGGGCAGGAAGAGGTGTCCTGGGTGTTTTTGTGTAGCGGTTCCTTGGGCTAGTCCCTGCATCTTCCGATCATTAGTGTTATGGGGTGTGGGGTCTGGAGAAGTATTCTCTTGTGTTTTTGTCTTTGTTTTAGTTTTCTGGGGAAAAAATCGGGGGAAAAACGGGCTCTGACTGCCTAGAATGAAGGCGGTAAGTTTCTGTGGTCAGCAGGTGGCAGTGCAGAGCCACGAACTCTTTTGTTCCCCCACCCTTTGTGCTAGAAAAAACTGGGATATTTGGTCAATCGTTTAGGTACCTGCACTGGCGGGCCTCTTCCTTCTAGTGGCTGAACCGGTGCATTCCTTGGAGTCGCTACTGAAAACTGGGTGCCTTGGCTCCTTGGTATCATGTATTTCTGACTGTGTGGAAGGTCTTCCTATGGGCTTTTATCAGCATACTTTTCAGTTACCTGGTCACTCACACCTCAGTGTGGACCATTAGGAGGACACACACACACACACACACACACACACACACACACACACATACACACACAAAATCTGAAACACAGTTTTGTCACCCACTGATGCTGACTATTAGTTTGTGATACATTTCTTTATGGGTCTTCCCACCCGTAACGGGGCACTGCACACACAATGAGCTTCATCTTGCGGTGTGACTTCAACTTCTTTTCTTAGAAACTCAGGATTTTAGCGTGAGGTAATTGTTGTAAAAATCATTTGAAAGGCCCTGGCTGGTGTAGCTCAGTGGATTGAGGGCTGGCCATTGAATCAAAGGTTGGCCAGCTTGATTCCCAGTCTAGGGCACATGCCTGGGTTGTGGGCCAGGTCCCTGACAGACTTAGGTAGGCCTAGGAGGAATGGAAAATCACCAGGTGGGAAACCGTACCGTGGGAAGCTGCCTGCGGCCCCTACCCAGGAAATACAGATGCCTGGCTAAGAATGGGGTCTGGGGTCAGCCTATCCGGCATAACAGGATGCAGCTTTAACTTGAGCCTGACAAGATGTATCCAGAACAATGGTCAGCAGAAATGGCACCCAGAAACCAGCTCTAGCCAATCAGACTGACACCCAACCAGTTTACCCTTTGCAGGTTTTGAGCTTAAAAGCCCTGCCCGAAGAACAACCGAGCGAGTCTTAACATCCCTTGGTTGGCTCCCCAGTCTCCCTAGCTTGGCCCCACTTTCCCTCTTATTCCCTGCTAGTAAACCTGCTCCTTAGCTCGCTGCGTCCTTCTGGTTTCTTGAGCAACTTCGACCTGACAGTACCCAGAAGGGGGCAGGCCAGAGGCAACCACACCTTGATTACGGTTTCTCTCCTGTCTTCCTCCCCCCACCCCCGCCCTTGCCGGCTCTCTAAAAACAAGAAAAAAAAACAAAAATAAAAACTTAAAAATCATTTCAAAGGACTTAAACGATTTTCATTCATTTCTCTTTTGAATAGTATACGTAGTCTTAAAGACTGTAAGTACTGTATTTGACAACTGAGATAGAAAGCAGAAATAACCCCTGACTCCTGTTTGAACGGGAAATACCAAACCTCACCCTTCCTAAGGACAGCGCCTCTGATTTTGCTTTGTTTTTGTTTCACATCCGAAGGGCACTTCCTTTGTCTGTCCCCCAGCAGCCTTCCCCTCCTGTCCCCGTGGTGAGGGCCAGCTGCGCCCTGGCTCCTGCCCAGTGGGCCTGAGAAGTCAGAGGCCCCACTGAGATGTGTCCTGTGTACGCACTCCATTATTTTCCCCTCAGGCTATAAAAATCTTCGGAGGGTAGCCTTTTGGGGAGACAGAGAGTAATTAATTATCTGAGACCCTGGCACTCTCAACATGTTTTGCATGTCAGCTTCATGTTTAAGATGGGATCCTTCTGTACCCAGTATACAAGTGTGCAGTTTCACAGTTGACACGGGCTCACTTACACATCATCTTCGAACTCGACTTGGCTTATACTGAGCCGAATGTGTCTTCCAGCACTCCTGCCTGGTTTTCGAAATATAAAAAGTAATGATACGGCAAACTTTCTGAATCAATCTGCACACACATTTTGGAGAACGTGCCTTGCAGAGAAACCTACAAGTTGACACGCACTGCCTCACTGCTTCCCTCAGGGACACAGGCCGGTGGCCGCACTGTCCTTCCCGGAGATGCTGAGGACTAAAGCTGACAATGTGCTCAGCTGAGAGGTGAAGTGTATGTCATATAGTTTTTACACAGCGTTAAGCTTTGTGACATGCAATGGCCTTTCCTATGTTTAATCCCAGTTACTTTCAATGCTCCTCATGGAATATCATGGATAAGAATTCATATAAAGAGTTCTAATGATTTTTAAAATCAGTACTTGAAAAAATAAGAAAAAAGGAGAAATGGGAATTATCAAAGCAAAAAAAATAAAAAGCAAAATGATGCTAGGAAGAAGTGCAATTAATTCATGACTGCACGTCTAATTTGCCTTTTCCTCTTTTCCTTCTACTAAGAATACTGCTCATCAGGAGCATCCAGTCACAAATTGTCAAGCCCGGCAGCAGTGTCCTCGTCAAACAGGTCGTCCAAGCCGCGGTGAGGACAGAAGACCAGGAAACAGGCTGCTCCTTCAACTCGCTGCAGGGGTCCTTTGTCACTCAGCTCCTGAATGAACCTGGTACCTCAATCCCCGGGCTTCCCTCTGGGAAGAGAACTGGCTGATGAGGAAAGACTCCACCTCGTCCAGGACTTCATCTTGTCTGAGAGAGTACAGGTCAAATCCTTACAAGAGACCCTAGCTTTCCTTGCTTCCAGCCCCATCTTCTTAATTTCTTTTTCACTTCTAATCTGTGAGGTGGGGATAATGTTTGAAAACGCAGATAACTACAGTAACGTCCCAGAGAAGGTTTCCGTCCCGAATGGCACCGTACTACACACAGAGGCCTCAGTGGACGCAGTGCCTGAGGCGTTACCCTCAGGACACCTCGGCCACGTGATTTTGTGACAGCACAGAGCACAAGGTGCGGAATCGTAACTGGGACACTAAACACTGTCCCTACATCCCTTGGTGGAAAACGAATGGTGTCTCTGCCTACATAATAGACCTACAAGCGTGCCATTACTGAGCCAGTGTAGCAAAAAGTCTGATCTGCTCTCCGGAAAATATATTTTATGGAGAACTTACGAAGTAAAAAACAAGACTCACATTTCTATAGAGTTTGGTTTTGGGGGAGGTTGTAAACCATACAGGTATAGAGCTCAGGACATAAGCCAGTGTTTTGAATAAGGGAGCGAAACTACATAAAAAGAGAAAAGATTCTCTGACAAAAAACCCTTTTTATGACAAGTGCAGGTAGAGACCCTTGAGAGCACTGCAGCCCTCAGCGTGGAGCTCGCTCCGTGTCTGGTAGTCCCAGTGCATGCCTGTTTATGCCGCCATTCCTCTCCATTGTCCTTCTCAGGCCTGCGGGAGTCAGCACAGAGGACATCTTAGAGGTCATGTGGACCAGGGGATATGGAAGTGGTCATCCAAGTAAGATAAATGATTCCTGGAATGAGTCCCTACACACACCAGGACAGGAACGACTTTCTGTACTTGGAGCAGGGGCTCGCACACCACCCTTTCCTAGATGCACCCTCCTGTTCACCCAGTAACTTAGCTGCAACCCTCTTCTGAAAAGCAAGGAGACAGGAGGCCCAGAAAGCAAAGAATCACAGAGAGCAGAAACAGGAAGGCTGGTAGACTGCAACAGGGGGGGAGTTCTCTGGAGCCCTGGTCCAGGCCCCTATAGGAGGCCTCCAGGGAGAACGTGTGGGGGAAGATCTTCTTGTCCAATCTAATGACACCTTTCAGTGTAAAGAAGTTCATACAAATGAATTCAGATTACCTGTGACCATTACTCTTTAACAAAGCTTTTGGTAAGAAACATGGCACGTGTTTGCAGGTATGAGAGGCCTGCCAAAGCGGTGTCAGCACCATTAGCTGGACTTAGGGAGAGAAAGACCACTCCAGTCGGATGGGGCTGGTTCACACACACCGCTCACCGTCAGATGGCCGTCATTGGGCCCCTTCCTACGTGTTCAGTACATTATTCTTTACAGGCCCTGCCCCTCAGTGCATGGCCCCAATCAGTCATCCAAGGTAGCAGGCCAGGGTGACTGTGGCTTTAACCAGTGGACCAGAGCACCTTAGGATGCGTTGCAGAATGGAGGTTCTCTGCAGTGACTACGCTGCAGGGCAGGGTCCTACTGCAAAGATTCCCACAGTTGACCTCATGGTCAGTTTGGGCCATGGTAGGATAGGACAGGGAGGACCTAGGAAGATGCCCTGGCAAGGGGAGCAGGGAAACTGAGACAGGAGTCTGAACACACTGGCCAAACAAGTTACAGCTGGATGAAGAATGTAACCAGGGCCAATGGCCTGAAGGGGCCAAAGTTGGGAAAACAAGACCTCGCCCCTGCCGAGTAACCTCTCCTCCCTGGAGATAACAGTTAGGCCTCTGTTGTACTTCAGATCCAGGCCCCCAAAAGCAGCCGAACCAGCAGGAAATGCCAGAACCCACAGCAGTGCCTAAGGACTCCCTGCCCTGTCACTCACCAATCAGTGGAGGGGGTCTCCACTGACCACCACCCTACCAGGGCACACCTGGAAACCTGATGCAGACCCCACTGAGTCCCCCCCTAAGATTCCTGCTTGGAGGACAGAGGTACAGCCTGAAGGCAAAGGAGCCAATGGGTGCGCTCTCCCTGTGGGGAGCAGCCTGAGTCATTCCCCTTCCTTTCTACACCCCCAGACCCCCACCCCCCAGTTCTTTCTGCACAGGTTTGGGTCTCCTAAAATGCAAGGCAATGTGCTGCTGGCAGCTTGTCCCAAGCTAATCCCCAGAACCTGTCCCCAAATCCCCCTTCTGCCTGACCGGCCAGTGAGCTATGGCAGCCCCGCCTAGGCTCTCCTGTTGCTTCCTCTAGGATAAGCCCTTCCCTTTCACTGTCCGCAGCTGTAATAAATGTATGCACATAGTCACCTGGATTCATGTTGTGGGCTTTTCCTCCATGGAGTCCAGAATGCACACAGCAGAGCCCGTGTTAGGCAGACCCACTGAAGGCCCTGCTCCGGTCCTACGGCAATGGGCCTGTGGTTTGAAACACTCTACTTTATCTGTCCCTCCATTTTCTATAATGAGGCCTGAAACTGCTGTAACTGAAGTATAGAGACAAAATGGCCTAGTAAAACTCTAACGAGTTGGGAAAGGCAATGCAGAGTCACTTTCAAGAAGCAGAAATACATATTGCTAAGTAAAAAAAGCGGCAACCTTTAAGAAATACAATTTGAAAAGTAAAGAGTTTCTGTGTGTTGCATCCAATCTTTTTTACTAGAAGCTTGGTGAGACAATAGGTAATGTGGCCTCACGGTTGGCAGAGCTACACAGTCTACCAATTGGGGAAAAGAACCGGTTCTTTTTTTTCCTGAAGAAAGGGCGGGGTAGAGCTGGTATGGTGATTGTACGATGCGCTACTGCCCTCTGCCGTCGAGAGAAACAGAAAGCCCTGTGCTGAACGGAAGTTGTGTCTTTCCTTACGAGACGGCACTCACAGTCAGAGACCCCAGGGTGTCCTGGAATCAACTGAGGTGATAATTCCCATCAGTGATGTAAAAGAATTTGCCAAACGGCCCCAGCGAGGCCACTTCCCCGGTGCTGAATGGGAACCTGCAACGTGAGCTGGACGTGCACGCCTGCACGAAAGTTGCTTCCCAGAAGTGGTGCTGCCCTCCCAGTGATTGACGGGTTCTGGGCATGCGCGCTGGAGTCCAGGGACCTCCGTGTGGCAGTCTCCCTTCAAGTATCTGTGTAGGTTTAGTCCGAGACAAATTGTCATGTGATGGGCGGAAACCCTGTAGCTGTGGTGCTGCCAGGCCGAAAAAACAGTCTGGAACAGGGTCCCTGAGGAGAGTGCTAAGTGAGGCAGGTTGGGACACTGGCGGGGTCCTCACTTTTAGTCCTCCTGCTGGCTAGAGCTAACCACTCGCCAGGCAGCTGCAGGCCTCTCGGTAGCGAGCTGGGACCTAAGAAGTCCGCCAGTTTTGCTGTGGCTGCAAGGGTGAGAGTAAGGAAGAGGTCGAGGTGGTGTTTTTGTGTAGGGGTTCCTTGGGCTAGTCCCTGCGTCTCCGACCACTGGTGTCACCGGGTGAGTTGTCTGGATAATACTCTCGTGTTTTTGTATTCATTTTACTTTTGAAATTTGGCGAAAAAAACGGTAGTGGTTGCAAAAATGACGGCTCCGAGTTTCTCTGGTCGGCAGGTGGCAGTGTGGAGCCACGAACTCTTTTCTACCCCCGCCCTTCGTGCTCAAAAAAACTACTTGGCGATATTTCTGGTATATTTGGTCAATTGTCTTGTCTGGCCAGATCCTTCCCCTGGCTGAACTGCTCCATTCACTGGAGTCCCTACTGAAAACTGGGTGCCTTGGCTCCTTAGTATCTCCTATTTCTCACTCTGTGAAGGGTCTTCACATGGGCTTTTATCAGCATACTTTTCAGTTCCCTGGACACTCACACCTCAGTATAGACAGTTTGGGAGGGCAAAAAAAGTGACCTAAACCACACTTTTGTCATCCACCCATGATGATTATTAGTTTGTGACACATTTCTTTATGGGTCTTCCTGCCAGTAAAGGGGCAATGCACACACAATTAGCTTCATCTTACGGTGTGACTTCAACTTCTTTTATTTAGAAACTCAGGTTTTTAGCGTGAGATAGCTGTTGTAAACACTTGAAAAGACTTGAATGATTTTCATTCATTTCTCTTTTTAGTAGTATACGTTGTCTTAAAGACTGTAAGTACGGTATTTGACAACTGAGATAGAAAGCAGAAATAACTCCTGACTCCTGTGTGAACGGGAAATACCAAACCTCACCCTTCCTAAGGACAGCGCCTCTGATTTTCTTTGTTTTTGTTTCACATCTGAGGGGCACTTGCTGTGTCTGTCCCCCAGCAGCCTTCCCCTCCTGTCCCCCTGGTGAGGGCCAGCTGCGCCCTGGCTCCTGCCCAGTGGGCCTGAGAAGTCAGAGGCCCCACTGAGATGTGTCCTGTGTACGCACTCCATTATTTTCCCCCTCAGGCTATAAAAATCTTCGGAGGGTAGCCTTTTGAGGAGACAGAAGAGTAATAATCTGAGACCCTGGCACTCTCAACATGTTTTGCATGTCAGCTTCATGTTTAAGATGGGATCCTTCTGTACCCAGTATACAAGTGTGCAGTTTCACAGTCGACACGGGCTCGCTTACACATCTTCTTCGAACTCGACTTGGCTTATACTGAGCCGAATGTGTCTTCCAGTACTGCTGCCTGGTTTTCGAAATATAAAAAATAATGATACGGCAAACTTTCTGAATCAATCTACAAACACATTTTGGAGAACGTGCCTTGCAGAGAAACCTACAAGTTGACACGCACTGCCTCACTGCTTCCCTCAGGGACACAGGCCGGTGGCCGCAGTGTCCTTCCAGGAGATGCTGAGGACTAGAGCTGACAATGGGCTCAGCTGAGAGGTGAAGTGTATGTCATATAGTTTTTACACAGCGTTAAGCTTTGTGACATGCCATGGCCTTTCCTACGTTTAATCCCAGTTACTTTCAATCCTCCTCATGGAACATACTGGATGAGAATTCACATAAGGAATTCTAATGATTTTTAAAACTAGTACTTGAAAAAATAAGGACAAAAGGAGAAACCAGATTATAAAGCCAAAGAAAAACCCAAAAGCAAAATTATGGTAGGCAGAAGTGAAATTAATTCATGACTGGATGTCTAATTTCCCTCTTTACTCTTTTCATTCTAATAAGAATACTGTTGACTAGGCGCATCCAGTCATATCTCCTTAAGCCCGGCAGCGCTGTCCTGCTCAAACAGGTCGTCCAAGCCGCGGTGAGGACAGAAGACCAGGAAACAGGCTGCTCCTTCACCTCGCTGCAGGGGTCCTTTCTCACTCAGCTCCTGAACCGGGTACCTCATCCCTGGGCTTCCCTCTGGGAAGAGAACTGCCTGATGAGGAAAGGACTCCACCTCGTCCAGGACTTCACCTTGTCCGAGAGAGTACAGGTCAAATCCTTACAAGAGACCCTAGCTTTCCTAGCTTCAAACTCCATGTTCTTAATTTCTTTTTCTCCTCTCCTCCCTGCTGCACCTTCTTTCTCTCCTCTATAACCCTCAATAGCTAACAAACGACCAGGCAAACAGCACAGCTCTGGAAGAACTCTCTGACAGCTGCTGGGACGAGACTACGTAATACACCTACAAGCGTGTCATTACTCAGCCAGTGTCGCAAAAAGTCTCGCTTGCCATTTGGAAAACATATTACATGGAAAACTCAGAGTTCTACAGAGCTTGGTTTTTTGGGGAGGTTGCAGTCCATGCAGGCATAGAACTCAGGGCACAGGCCAGTCTATTGAGCAAGGCAGGAAAACTACACGAGGTTGAAAAAAGGGGAAAGTGTGTCTTCCAAATAAACTTTTTATGACAACGACCGCAGGTAGAGATACTCGAGAGCACTGGGGCCTCAGCTTGGAGCTGACTCCCGTGTCTGGTAGTCCCAGTGCATGCTGTCATTCCTGTCCATTGTCCCTCTCAGGTCCACGGGAGTCAGCACAGAGGACATCTTAGAGGTCACGTGGACCAGGGGATACTGAAATGGTCGTCCAAGTAAGATAAATGATTCCTGGAATAAGTCCCTACACACACCAGGACAGGAACGACTTTCTGTACTTGGAGCTGGGGCTCATGCACCACCCTTTCCTAGATGCACCCTCCTGTTCACCCAGTAACTTAGCTGCAACCCTCTTCTGAAAAGCGAGAACACGGCAGGCCCAGAAAGCAAAGAATCACAGAGAGCAGAAACGGGAGGCTGGTAGACTGGATCAGGGAGGGTGTTCTCTGGAGCCCTGGTCCAAGGCCTCCAGGAGGCCTCCAGAGAGAAAGTGCGGGAGAAGTTCTTCTCGTCCAATCTACGGACGCCATAAAGCGTCAGTGTTGTAGGTGTAAATGAGTTCAGATTACTTCTTTCCAGTACTCTTTAGAAGAAACTTTCGGGTAAGAAACGTGGGACGTGTTTCAAGTATGAGAGGCCTGCCAAAGTGGCGTCAGCTCCATTAGCTGGACTAGGGAGAGACAGACCCCTGCAGTCGGATGCGGCGGGTTCACGCATACCAGTCACCATCAGATGGCCGTCATTGGGCCCCTTCCTACGTGTTCAGTATATTATTCCTCACAGGCCCTGCCCCTCAGTGCATGGCCCAAATTAGTCATCCAAGGTAGCAGGCCAGGGTGATGGCTTTAACCACTGGACCAGTCACCTTAGGATGCGTTGCAGAATGGAGGTTCTATGCAGTGACTACTGGAAAGACTCCCACAGTTGACCTCATGGTGAGTTTTGGGCTATGGTGGGACAGGACAGGGAGGACCTAGGAAGATGCCTTGGCTAGTGGGGCAGGGAAACTGAGACAGGTACCCGAACACACTGGGCAAGCCATTTACAGCCAAGAGCAGAAGGTCACGAGGACCAAAGGCCCCAGTGCCTGGAGGGGCCACAGCTGGGAAAACAAGGACCTTGACTCTCAGGGTACCCTCTCCTCCCTGGAGAGAACAGTTAGGCCTGGGTTGTATTTCAGCTCCAGGCCCGGAAAAGTACCCAAAGCAGCTGGTGGCGCCAGAACTCACTGCAGTGACTAAGGACCCCCTGCCCTGTCACTGACCAATCAGTGGAGGGGGTCTGCACTGACCACCCCCCTAACAGGGCACACCTGGAGACCTGATGCAGACTCCACTGAGTCCCCCGCCCCTAAGATTGTGCCTGGAGGACAGAGGTATCAGCCTGAAGGCAAAGGATCCAATGGGTGTGCTCTCCCTGTGGGGAGCAGCCTGAGCCACTCCCCTTCCTTTCTACACCCCCAGGCCCCCACCCCTCTTCTTTCTTCACAGGTTTGGGTCTCCTAAAGTGCAAGGCAACGGGCAGCTTGTCCCAAGGTAATCCCCTGAACCTGTCCCCAAATCCCCCTTCTACCTGACTTGCCAGTGAGCTAAGGTAGCCCCACCTAGGCTCTCCTGTTGCTTCTTTTTTTACTAAGCCCATATTTGTTTCCTTATTTGTTTCAGCACCTGTAATAATGTATGCACACAGTCACCTGGATTTGCATTGTGGATGTTTCCTGTATGGGGTCAAGGACGCACACACTAGAGCCCGCGTTAGGGATACCCACTGAAGGCCTGGTCCCTTTCGTGTAACAACGGGCCTGTGATTTGAAACACTATTTTATGTGTCCCTCCATTTTGTACAGTGAGGTCGGAGTGACTGCAGAACTGAAATATATAGACATAATGTCCCATCAAAGTCCAAGTGAGTTGGGGGAAAGCATTGTGGATCCGATTTAGAGAATTCGAAATACGTGTTGCTAGGCAACCTAGAAACAAAAGGCAACCTAAAAAGCAAAGCGTTTCTTTGTATAGAAAGCAAATTTTCACTGGGAATCTTGTAATACAACGAGAGGCAACTGCCACCCCCCTTCCCCCAGTTGGGCACTACCATTGAGGGAGAAAGAGTCAGGTCAGTTTTTTTCCTACAGGAAGGGCGGGGGAGCGCAGGTCTGACGCATGTTCAATCCACCACTGCCCTCTGCTGTCCAGAGAAACACAAAGCTGTGCGCTGAATGGAAGTTTTGTCTTTTCCTCCGAGTCTGGAGACAGACTCAGAGACCCTAGTGGCTGTTGGAGCGAAAAGGGGTGATGGTGCTTATCAAAGAATGGAAAAGAACCTGCCCAAAAGACCCCAGTAAGGCCACTTTCGTGGTGCTGCCCCGAGCCCCTGCAACAGGAACCGGAAGTTCAGGTAGCAGTAAAGTGGAGTCTCTGAATGTGGTGCTGCATCCGTGTGATTGGCGGGCTCTGGGCATGCGCGCTGGAATCCTGGGACCTGTGTGCCACTCTCCCTGGGAGCTTCCCTTCCAGTTTTGTTCCAGATGCAGCTACAAACTATTAGGTGAGGGACAGAAACCCTGTAGTCGTGGTGCTGTGCACCCACTTCCGCAGCGCCCCCAGCAGTACCCGTACCAGGTCCTTCTTAATAGTCCCCACCCTGAATCCCCCCCTCCCTCTACCTTCAGGCCTAGGTCTTGAACAAGATCTTCCTGTGACCCTATCTTCAGTGGCCCTCATTTTTTGAAATCATTCCTGTGACCTCAGGGCCCATGAGCCTGACCCTGTCCAGACGGAGCCCCCACCTCCTCAGGCCCATTCTTCCCTTCCTGTCCACCCAGCAACCCCATGCCCAAGCTCATGCCCCGGCATCAGGGACACGGCGCCCCTCCATGATAGCGGTTTCTGGCATTCTCCTCTATCAGCACCTCAAAACCATGCTTAGCTCTTCCAGCACCCTTCGTCTAAGGCAGGGGTGTCAAACTCATTTTCACCAGGGGCCACATTAGCCTCACGGTTGCCTTCAAAGGGCCGAAATAATTTTAGGACTGTATACACGTAACTACTCCTTGACTGTAAAGGAGTAGAAATTACATTCCACCCTTTGGAGGCAGCCGTGAGGCTGATGCGGCCCCCGGTGAAGATGCGTTTGACACCCCTGCTCTAAGGCCTCCCCTTATACAGCCTTCAAGCTCAGGGGGCCCCTGGTGTGGACCCCACAGCCTGCTCACCACCCACACGGCCCCTCATTACCAAGCCTCTCCCGGTCCATCAACTCCCCTCTAACACACCTGTCTTGCTGCTGTCCACCTGCTCCCTGCTCTCCTGTTGTGCCCCAGGGGACAGCACGTCCCTAGTTTGAGCACTGATGAGGACAATTTCAGCCTTCCTTCATCTCCTTAATCCCATGACCATGAGAGCACTGATTCTCACTCTCACCCTCCTCCTGCCAACACCCTGCCTTGCTCACAGGCAACCCTCTGGCAATGCAATGAGCTTTCCCAATAACGGATGCAGAACACAGAAGCACTGAGGTAGGGCTCCCCCCTGCTTCCCAATCTCAAGGGACCTGGTTCTCCCCTGACGTTCCCTGCTGGCCCAGGGCATGCCCGCAGGTGTGTGCAGCCAGCCCTCACCTGTGCTCAGCATCCCTGCCTTCCCACGGCTCGGGGACTGTGCCCTTGCACTGAGCACTGGTCTGCTGACAAATCGCCTGCTCTTTGCACAGGGGACCATCCCACGAAATGGGGGAAACCCAACCCCCTTCCCACAGGGGAGTCTGCAGCTACTGGCACATGAATCGATGGCTTGCAAAGTGAAATTGCTTCAACCTCTCCACGTAGCAGTTGCTCCTCAGTCCCCTCGATAGGGCTTTGTGCCCGGCATGCCACAGCACTGCCCTACTCAAGGCCACCAACGTTAGATCCTTATCATCTGATGGCACCATCCCTTTCCTAGCTCATCCCGGGCAGCTGCTATGGCACCTCTGGCTCATTTTCCCACTCCATTCTCTAGCCCTCTACTTCTTTCTCCCTTCTGGAAAGCAGGAAGTGTCTTGTGACGACGCATTGTCCCTTGTTTAGACACGGTAACATGCCACAGTAGGCCCCGTTGACCTGGACAGACTATGGGACACCTTGAGTCAACACGGAAGACACGGCACAGAAAAGAGTGTCTGTCCCAGTCCTGGGGGGAAGGACCTCCAGAAGCAGAGGCTGGCGGAGATCAGACACCTCAGGGGAGGGAGGTGAGTCCAGAGGTGAAGAGCAGCTCCACATAAAGAGGGTCGACCCCATTCACACGCGGGACACCGAGGAGGACACTGTGCTCAAGGAGCCAGCAGACTCTTTGGGCAGAGGGATGGCGGAGTTCAGGAATACAGCTTTCTGGAGCTGACCCTGGTTCCTGCCGTGGTGTAGGGGACATCCCCAGGGACCGCATTCCTTGAAGGGGCGATGTAGAAAGTCACTGGCCAGAGGCGGGGGCTCATGAGGGAGGACTGAGCAGGCAAGGGGCCAATGACCCTGCAGCCCAGGCTGTGAAGGGGGCAGCCCTGCCCGAGCGTGGAAGGGAGGATGACGCCCAGGTTCAGAGGGGTCAGCACAGGTACGTGAGACTGGGTCAGCCAGGGGGCACCCGTTCTTGACCAACAGGTGAGGGTAAGAAATGCAAGTTTTGCCTGTGACCCCCGGGTGACCTTCACCAGTTAGATCTGGGAGCCAAGGGTCATCATGTCCACAGACACCACCTGGGGCACTGTGAGCCCCAGGGGTGTGTCAGAGATCCCCTTCCTCTATCACACACTCACAAGCCACACGCACCCCTTCCCCCGTGTGGAAGGAATGGGGAGGTGGGGCAGAAATCCGAGCGTGAGCATTTTCACTGAAACTCACTGAGCATTTGGACACGTGGACCACTGATGTGTTCGCATGTATTCGTACCTAGCTGATCAGAAGCGAACTCAGAGTTCCTGCCCCCACCCCTCCCATGCCAGAGCGGGGGGCGGGCACCTCTGATGCGCAACAGTAGGTTCAGGCAGAGACGAGGAGCCACAGTGCAGCTGCATCCTGAGCAGCATTGTGACCCTGGGGGGCCGCAGCCCATCCCCACTGGCGCCTCCTGTGCCCGCTTTCTAATCTTTCCCTGTGACAGACGTCCTCAGAGACCTTGGGGTCCCTGCCTCCTCATCTCTTCAACCCCGGACAACAAGCCGGACTCCCAAAGCAAATCACAGAAACGGGAGAAGCGCAGGCAGACTCACAGACAGGAGGAGCTCACGCGGGTTGTCATTGTGGGGAGCAGGGTTGGCTCCGGGCGTCCTCAAGGCCGTCCTCGTCTCCCCAGGTGATGCCAGGCTCCTTGTCTTTCACATCACAGGCCTGCCCTGCCCTGGGAGATAAGCAAAAAGCCGGCGTTTTTAAGAGGAGAAGTCAGTGTTTCCCTTCTTATCACTCTTGGAGGTAAGTGATACCCATGTCTTCCCTGGAGTTGAGTCCTGGGTGAGAAGCGCAGGAGGTGCTGACACACCCAGACTCTCAGTCCATCTCCAGCCCAGCCAGTGTGTCCTCAGAGAATCCATTCTTCAGGGGGGACCCTGCCCTTGTCCCCTGCCCACCGCGGCCCTGGGCACAGGCAGTGCCTTTTGTCCAGAGAGAGAGCAGCGGCCAACCCTCCTGGTGATGTGCAGGTCTCCGGTCTCCACTTCTGGGCAGCTGGGGTGCCCCCGGCCCCCTGAGTGTGTTTTCCACAGAGGAGAGACCACTGAGTAACAGAAAATCACCAATTAAAGGTCAGCAGCGGTATTCCCTTTGCTCATCTTTTGCCGTCTCAGATGTGGTCCTTCTGTCTCTAACCCATGTCCTTCAAGTTGGGTTCAGGAGCTTTGGAAAGACAAGAGATTCCTCCACAAAGACCCTGAGTTCGTACAGAGCCTGGCTGTGGCCAGGTAGCAACGGCAGACATCTCTTGAGGACTGCACCGTGCTCCTTCACCCAGCAGCCTACGCCCCTTTTCCTCCTCCCACCCCCCCAGCCCTGTTGTTTCAAGGTGGCCTCAGGTCTGTAGCCGCGGGCAAGATGCTGAAGACGCAAGTCAGGCTTATGCCTGCACTTCTAACACTCCAGCGTGCCTTTTGGGGTCACCTGGGACTAGATGGACATTCCACCTGTGCAGGGGTCAGAATCGCAAGGGAGTTCTTTCCTACTGTTCGATGGCCCGGCCCCTCTGTTCCTCATCTGAAGAACCCCAGAGCACAGCCTCATCACCACCAGTAAGGGGTGATCGAGGCCCATCTCATCCACAGGCTTAGATTTCCAAATGCCTTAAATCGATCCAAGTCCAAGACATATACACAGGAAACCCCTTCTACCTTCTCACAGCTTCCTGGCCTCTACGGTCCTCAAACAAGAAATGTCTCTGCAGGGGACACTGTGTCTGCATCTCGGGACCATTCACACGCCCATGTCTCTGGAGACTGCCGTCACCCTAAACCCCAGCCCCTTGCACCCACTGCCCTCATCACAGGACTGCCGCCTGCTCTTCCGGTGTAATAGCCTTCGCTCTTAGGCCACCTTTGCCAAAGCCCCCGATCCTGCCTTCTGTTCCGAGTTGACTCATTCCCGTTCTTCCTCAATACCGATTGACCCTTTGACTTGAAAGATGTTGTAGCTCCCAACCCATAGTTCCATAGGGCACAGCCAAGAATGGGAGCTGGAATGAGGATGGGCGGCTTCCTGAATACCCGGAGCTGCTTCAAACCACTGTTCCTGCCTCTTCAACTTAGAGCATTTTCTGAGATTCCGGCCACCTTCCGACACTCTGTGACCATTCAACAGTCCTGAGGATGCGCAGGGACTGATGGCACCTGTATCTTTTGGTGTACTCGCTCGTGTTGGGGACAGTAAATACATAGAAAAGCAAAAAGCCTTCAGCCTGTAGTACCGATCTGTTGATTTGTTTGATGCCAAGCTTCTTGAAAGGATGGACTCCAATAGCGTTCCTTTTTCTGTTACATCTGCACCCCTCTTCAGTGACAGGTCAGGAGAGAGGAAGGATGCTGTGTGTGAGAGCAAAGCGCTCGAGCAGGTGGCAGCCGTGGTTATCCTGAGCACAGGTGAGGGCTGGCTGCAGTCAGGAGCAGGCATGCCCGGGGCCGGTACAGAACGTCAGGGCAAACCCGCTAGATTGGATGTGGGAACCTCCGGGAAGTCACACGCCTCATTGCGCCTATCTTCGCCAGTGCAAGGGGCAGGGCCGCTAGGAAGAAGTCAGTGGTGTGGGTAGGATGAGGGGCAAAGTGAGAGGTGAGGCTCCTCTGGTCATGGGTTGAAGAGAAACAACTCAGTAAGGTTAAACGTTTTTGTTGTCAAGGCTCAGGAGCTCACACACGGGCAGGGCTGTGCCCCTTACTGCAGCACAGCAGGGCAGTGTGGAGCAGAGGGGAGGAAGGACCAAGAGGGGCGTCCAGGGGCCTTTACAGCCCTGGGTAGGCTGGCTGCAGTGCGGCCTGGTGGAAGGTGACTAAGGCTATGGGGTCCACAGGGGAAGGGGCCCCCAAGAGGTTGAAGGCTGTTTAAGCACAGGTGTTGGAAGGGGGGCTGGTTGCAGGGCACAGTGTTGAGGTGTTGGCAGAGAGGAATGCTGGAAGGGACAGGGGAGGGGGCAGGTGGTTTCCTGAGGTGGAAGGCCCGCCCACTTGCAGGTGACTGATGCTCGGGATCAGGAGGAGAAAGTATGGAGGTCGCAGAGGCTGCGGGGCAGCCTGAGCCGGCTTGTGTGTCCTCATATCACCAGGAGGTTCCCCAAGGATGGAGGCTGACAGCAGGTAGGTGACTGTGCCAAGGGCCCAAGGTGCTCAGAGGCTAGGGCGGGCACAGGGTGACCAGGGAGCTGGAACAGGTTCCCCACCCAGGGCGCATGGGGCATCCGGCAAAAGGACCTGGACATCACAGGTCCTGCCCAGCAGCTGACTGTCTAGAACAGGGTCCCTGAGGCTACTGGTAAGTGAAACGAGCTCCGACACTGGCAGAGCCCTCACTTTTCTTCCTCTGGCTGGCCTAGAGCAAACCCTTTGCAAGACAGCGCACAGTCTTTTGGGGTGGGGTCTAGGACCATGGACTTCCTCCAGGGTCTCCATGGCTCCGAGGGCGGGACTAAGGAAACTGGCCTGGTGCAGGGTTCCTTAGGCTCATCCCTGCATCTTCTCACCACGTCTGTCACTGGCTGTGGTGTCTGGAGATTTCGTCTCTTGTGTTTTTATGTTTCTTTTTCTTTTGAAATCCAGCGGAAAATGGACATTGAGGGTCAAGAATGATGGCACCAAGTTTCTCTGGTCGGCAGGTGCCAGTATGGAGCCACAAACTTTTTTCTCCCCCCGCCCTTTGGGGTGCAAAAAAGTGCTCGGAGCCATTTCCGGATATTCTTTCCTTTGCCTGGGCACCAAAGATGGCAGGCCCCTTTCTTCCTGTGGCTGAACTGCTCCATTCATTGGAGCACCTACTGAAAACTGGGTGCCTTGGCTCCTTGGTATCGCCTATTTCTTTCTTTCTTTCTTTCTTTTTGAAGGTCTGGAGGACTTTATTGTTGCCATAAAACATTTTTTCCATGTTCTCTTTAGACACATGAAATGAAGGCTGTGTTCCCAAGATGTGGCTTGTGGCTTTAAAATAAATTTTTTTTTTTTTTTACAGTATTCTTTTTGGAGGGATGAAAGCATGTATACCTGACTCAGTGAAGGGTCTTCACATTGGCTTTCATTAGCATACTTTTCAGTTACCTGGTCACTCAAACCTCAGTGCGGACAAGAAAAAAAGAGTGATCTAAACCAAACTTTTGTCACCCTCCGATGACCACTGTTAGTTTGTGATACATTTCTTTAGGGCTCTTCCCGCCCATAAAGGAGCGCTGCACACACAATGAGCTTCATCTTGGGGTGTGACTTCAATTTCTTAGAACTCAGGATTTTAGCTTGAGGTAATTGTTGTAAAAATCATTTGAAAGGACTTGAGTCATTCTCATTCATTTCTCCTTTTAGTAGTATAGTAGTTTTAAAGACTGTAAGTACGGTATTTGACGACTGAGATAGAAAGCAGAAATAACCCCTGGCTCCTGTGTGAACGGGAAACACCAAACCTCACCCTTCCTAAGGACAGCGCCTCTGATTTTGCTTTGTTTTTGTTTCACATCCGAAGGGCACTTCCTTTGTCTGTCCCCCAGCAGCCTTCCCCTCCTGTCCCCCTGGTGAGGGCCAGCTGCGCCCTGGCTCCTGCCCAGTGGGCCTGAGAAGTCAGAGGCCCCACTGAGATGTGTCCTGTGTACGCACTCCATTATTTTCCCCCCAGGCTATAAAAATCTTCTTCAGATGGTAGTCTTTTGGGGAGACAGAGAGTAATTAATTATCTGAGACCCTGGCACTCTCAACATGTTTTGCATGTCAGCTTCATGTTTAAGATGGGATCCTTTTGTACCCAGTATACAAGTGTGCAGTTTCACAGTTGACACGGGCTCACTTACACATCATCTTCGAACTCGACTTGGCTTATACTGAGCCGAATGTGTCTTCCAGCACTCCTGCCTGGTTTTCGAAATATAAAAAGTAATGATACGGCAAACGTTCTGCATCAATGTACACACACATTTTGGAAAACGTGCCTTGCAGAGAAGCCTACAAGTTGACACGCACTGCCTCACTGCTTCCCTCAGGGACACAGGCCGGTGGCCGCAGTGTCCTTCCCGGAGATGCTGAGGACTAGAGCTGACAATGGGCTCAGCTGAGAGGTGAAGTGTATGTCATATAGTTTTTACACAGCGTTAAGCTTTGTGACATGCAATGGCCTTTCCTATGTTTAATCCCAGTTACTTTCAATCCTCCTCATGGAACATACTGGATGAGAATTCATATAAGGAATTCTAATGATTTTAAAAATGAGTACTTGAAAAAATAAGAAAAAAGGAGAAATGAGAATTATCAGAGCAAAAAAACAAAAAAACAAAAAACCAAAATGATACTAGACAGAAGTGAAGTTAATTCACAACTCCACGTCTAATTTGCCTTTTTCTCTTTTCCTTCTACTAAGAATACTGCTCATCAGGAGCATCCAGTCACAAATTGTCAAGCCCGGCAGCAGTGTCCTGGTCAAACAGGTCGTCCAAGCCACGGTGAGGACAGAAGACCAGGAAACAGGCTGCTCCTTGAACTCGCTGCAGGGGTCCTTTGTCACTCAGCTCCTGAACCTGGTACCTCATCCCTGGGCTTCCCTCTGGGAAGAGAACTGGCTGATGAGGAAAGGACTCCACCTCGTCCAGGACTTCATCTTGTCTGAGAGAGCACAGGTCAAATCCTTACAACAGACACCAGCTCTCCTTGCTTCAAATCCCATCTTCTTAATTTCTTTTTCACTTCTCATCTGTTAGGCAGTATTAATTTTTTCAAAGTACACATATGTGGGGAACCGTTCCAAGCGTGGGAAATGTGGCTCAGCCCCCACTTGGAAAACCAGTGGGGAGCGAGGTTGGCGGGCAGGACCCACGTCCATGGGTAGGTTCTCCAGTGGGAAATCAGGCCTGCATTGTACCTAGACTGCTATGAGACTTGCTCTTGCTAAAGCTCCCTCACCCTGAATTGAGGAAGCAAATGTTTACTGAGTATCTTTATCTTCCCAGAAACTGGGCTAGACCCTCCAGGTATGGGACAAGGCCTTTTCGACCATTTCTCCTTTTACATTGCAAATATCCCCCTTTGATGTACTCAGTGACTTCCTCTCCTGTGTCTGCAAAGATAACCACCCCAAACAAACCTTTGTATAGTAAAGAGGACCTTTGATGTTAAGGGCCTCAAAAACCTATAAAGCCTGGTCACCCCAAGGCTCTTGGTGCTCCCCCCTTGAGGGAGTGGCCTCGCCGTCCCTTTCCCCCCACAGGACGTCTGTAGTCCGTGTGTATGTGTATTGGAATACTGAAACCTCAACAGCAGATCTTGGGGGCCGAGATCTGCGTCACACATAACTATAATAACGAGCCAGAGAAGGTTTCTGTCCCGAAGGGCACCACACTACACACAGAGGCCTCCGTGGATTCAGTGCCTGACCCGTTACACTCAGGACACCTCGGTCACGTGATTTTGTGACAGCACAGAGCACAAGGTGCGGAATCGTAACTGTGGCACTACAGACTGTCCCTACATCCCTAGATGGAAAAAAAAGGTGTCTGTGCCTGCATAAAACACCTAACAAGCGGGCCATTACTGAGCCAGTGTAGCAAAAAGTCTGACTTGCGCTCCGGAAAATATATTTCACGGAGAACTTATGAAGCTAAAAACAGGACACACATTTCTACAGAGTTTGGTTTTGGGGGAGGCTGTAAACCATGCAGGTACAGAGCTCATGGCACAGGCCAGTTTTCTGAATAAGGGAGCAAAACTACATAAAAAGTGGAAAGATTCTCTTCCAAATATCC
The DNA here is from genome assembly GCF_022682495.2 of Desmodus rotundus. Taxonomy (NCBI): domain Eukaryota; kingdom Metazoa; phylum Chordata; class Mammalia; order Chiroptera; family Phyllostomidae; genus Desmodus; species Desmodus rotundus. The sequence goes on along the minus strand of NW_026527241.1, from coordinate 74,603 downwards.
CTTTCATGACAGGAAGCACTGGTAGAGTCACTCGAGAACACTGAGGCCTCCGCTTGGAGCTGACTCCGTGTCTGGTAGTCCTGAGCATGCCCAGTGCATGCCTGTTTATGCCGTCATTCCTGTCCACTGTCCCTCTCAGGTGCATGGGACTCAGCACAGAGGACACCTTAGAGATCACGTGGACCAGGGAATTGAAGTGGTCGTCCAAGTAAGATAAATGTTTCCTGGAATGAGTCCCTACACACACCAGGACAGGAATGAGTTTCTGTACTTGGAGCTGGGGCTCATGCACCACCCTTTCCCAGATGCACCCTCCTGTTCACCCAGTAACTTAGCTGGAACCCTCTTCTGAAAAGCGAGAACACAGCAGGCACAGAAAGCAAAGAATCACAGAGAGCAGAAATGGGAAGCTGGTGACTGGAACAGGGAGGGAGTTCTCTGGAGCCCTGGTCCAGGCCCTCCAGGAGACAGTACAGGGGGAAAAGGCGGAGAAAGATCTTCATGTCCAATGTAAGGACGCCTTAAAGCATAAAGAAGTCGTAGGTGTAAATGAGTTCAGACTACTTGTGTCCAGTACTCTTGAAGAAGAAATTTTGGGGTAAGAAACGTGGGACGTGTTTGCAGGTATGAGAGGCCTGCCAAAGCACACTCATAACCATTAGCTGGGCTAGGGAGAGAAAGACCCCTGCAGTCGGATGGGGCTGGTTCACGCACACCGCTCACCGTCAGATGGCCGTCATTGGGCCCCTTCCTACCTGTTCAGTATATTATTCCTCACAGGCCCTGCCCCTCGGTGCATGGCCCCAATCAGTCATCCAAGGTAGCAGGCCAGGGTGACTTTACCAGTGGACCAAATCACCTTAGGATGCGTTGCAGACTCCAGGTTCTATGCAGTGACTACGCTGCAGGGCCGTGTCCTACTGCAAAGACTCCCACGGTGGACCTCATGGTCGGTTTGGGCCATGGCAGGACAGGACAGGGAGGAGCTGGGAAGATGCCCTGGCTAATGGGGCAGGGAAACTGAGACAGGAGACTAAACAAACTGGCTAAACAATTTACAGCCAGGAGCAGAAGTCACCAGGCCCGGCCGAAGGCAGCAGTCCCTAGAGGGGACACAGCTGGGAAAAGAAGGACCTCATCCCCCAGGGTAACCTCTCCTCCCCGGAGATAACAGGTAGGCCTGGGTTCCATTTCAGCTCCGGGCCCAAAAAAGTAGCACAATCAGCAAGCAATGCCAGAACCCACAGCAGTGACTAAAGACCCCCTGTCCTGTCACTGACCAATCAGTGGACGGGGTCTCCACTGACCACCACCCTAATAACCTAATAACACACCTGCAAACCTGATGCAGACTCCACTGAGGCCTCCCCTAAGATTCCTGCCTGGAGGACAGAGGTAACAGCCTGAAGGCAAAGGAGCCAATGGGTGCGCTCTCCCTGTGAGGAGCGGCCTGAGCCACTCCCCTTCCTTTCCACACCTGGGAACTCCACTCCCCACCTGTTTCTGCACAGACTTGGGCCTCCTAAACTCCAAGGCAATGGGCTGCAGGCAGCTTGTCCCAGGCGAATCCTCTAAACCTGTCCCCAAATCCCCCTTCTGCCTGACTTGCCAGGGAGCTAAGGCAGCCCCGCCTAGGCTCTCCTGTTGCTTCCTCTAGGCCAAGGCTGTCAAACTCATTTTCACCGGGGGGCCACACAGCCTGGTGGTTGCCTTCAAAGGGCCGAAATAATTTTAGGACTGTATACATGTAACTACTCCTTAACTGTTGAGGCCTTGCAATGACATTCAGCCCTTTGAAGGCAACTGTGAGGCGGATGTGGCCCCCTGTGAAAACCAGTCTGACACCCCTGTTCAGGACGAAGCCCTTCTTTTGCTGTTGGCAGCTGTAATAAATGTATCCACATAGTGACCTGGACTCACGTTGGGGATCTTTCCTGCATGGAGTCAAGGACGCACACACTAGACCCCGAGTCAGGCAGACCCCCTGAGGGCCCGGCCGCTGTCCTACAACAATGGGCCTGTGATTGGAACACTCTACTCTATCTGTCCCTCCAGTTCGTACAGTGAGGTCTGAGTGACTTCCACAACTGAAGTACATAGACATAGTGGACCATCAAACACCAAAAGAGCTCAGGAAAGACCTGTGGACCTAATTTAGAGAAGCAGAAATACATGTTGCTAAGCGACCTAGGCAGCAACCTAGAAGGCAATTTGAAAAGCAAAGAGCATTTCCTTGTGTAGAATCCAAGTTTTCACTGGGATCCTAGTGAAAAAACAGGAGCCTAGGAGCCACTGAGCCTCCACAGGCCCACAGCCTAACTACCAATCAGGGAAAGAGTCGGGTCAGTTTTTTTCTCTGCAGGAAGGGCGGGGGAGAGCTGGTCTGGAGCTTGCACAATGCACCACTGCCCTCTGCTGTCCACAGAAACACAAGGGCCTGAACACACAGGAAGTGATGGCCTTTCCACCGAGGCTGCACACAGAATCAGAGACCCCAGTGGCCCCTGCAGTCAAGCGCAGTGATGGTGGGTATCAATGAATGGAAAAGGAGCTGCCCAAAAGCCCCCAGCAAGGCCATTTCCCTAATGAAGCCCTAGGACCCTGCAACAGGAGCCGGAAGTCCAGGCTTGCAGGAAATGCCTCCCACAAACTGGCGGTACCCTCCCTGCGATTGGCGGGTTCTGGGCATGCGTGCTGGAGCCATGGGAAGCCTCTGCCAGTATCCCTGCCAGGCTTCCTGGGAGCCTCACTGTAGGTTTAGTCCTGAATGCAACTACAAACTGTCAGCTGAGGGAGTCCGACACTTGTAGTCCTGGTGCTGTGGACCCACTTCCACATCGCCCCCAACCAGTACCTGCACCAGGCCCTTCTTAGTTTTCCCCTCCGCCCCCACCCAACCTCCCCCCACATGGGTCTTGAGCAAGGTTCCTGTGACATTTTCTCCGTGGTCCTTGCTCCTTGGAACCATTCGAGTGACCTCAGGGCCCATGAGCCTGACCTGTCCACACGGAGCCCCCACCTCCTCAGGCCCATTCTTCCCTTCCTCTCCACCCAGCAAGCCCATGCCCAAGCTCATGCCCCGGCATCAGGGACACGGCGCCCCTCCATGATGGCGGTTTCTAGCATTCTCCTCTATCAGCACCTCAAAACCACAGCCAGCTCTTCCAGCACCCTTTCTCTAAGGCAGGGGTGTCAAACTCATTTTCACCAGGGGCCACATTAGCTTCACCGTTGCCTTCAAAGGGCCGAAATAATTTTAGGACTGTATACACGTAACTACTCCTTGACTGTTAAGGAGGGGAAATTACATTCCACCCTTTGGAGGCAGCCGTGAGGCTGATGCGGCCCCCAGTGAAGATGTGTTTGACACCCCTGCTCTAAAGCCTCCCCTTAGACAGCCTTCAAGCTCAGGGGGCCCCTGGTGTGGACCCCACAGCCTGCTCACCACCCACACGGCCCCTCATTACCAAGCCTCTCCCAGGCCGTGTTGGTACTCTCCTCTAACACACCTGTCTTGCTCCTGTCCACCTGCTCCCTGCTCTCCTGTTGTGCCCCAGGGGACAGCACGTCCCTAGCTTCAGCACAGATGACAATTTCAGCCTTCCTTCATCTCCTTAATCCCCTGACTATGAGAGCACTGATTCTCACTCTCACCCTCCTCCTGCCAACACCCTGCCTTGCTCACTAGCAACCCTCTGGCAATGCAATGAGCTTTCCCAATAACGGATGCAGAACACAGAAGCACTGAGGTAGGGCTCCCCCCTGCTTCCCAATCTCAACGGACCTGGTTCTCCCCTGATGTTCCCTGCTGGCCCAGGGCATGCCCGCAGGTGTGCGCAGCCAGCCCTCACCTGTGCTCAGCATCCCTGCCTTCCCCCGGCTCGGGGACTGTGCCCCTGCACTGAGCACTGGTCTGACGACAAATCGCCTGCACTTTGCACAGGGGACCATCCCAGGAAATGGGGGAAACCCAACCCCCTTCCCACAGGGGAGTCTGCAGCTACTGGCACATGAATGGATGGTTTGCAAAGTGAAATTGCTTCAACTTGTACAGACTATTTGCTCCTCAGTCCCCTTGATTATGGCTTTGTGCCCAGCACAGGTGAGGGCTGGCTGCAGTCAGGAGCAGGCATGCCCGGGGCCAGCAGAGAATGTCAGGGCAAACCCGCTAGATTGGATGTGGGAACCTCCAGGAAGTCACACGCCTCATTGCGCCTATCTTCGCCAGTGCAAGGGGCAGGGCCGCTAGGAAGAAGTCAGTGGTGTGGGTAGGATGAGGGGCAAAGTGAGAGGTGAGGCTCCTCTGGTCATGGGTTGAAGAGAAACAACTCAGTAAGGTTAAACGTTTTTGTTGTCAAGGCTCAGGAGCTCACACACGGGCAGGGCTGTGCCCCTTACTGCAGCACAGCAGGGCAGTGTGGAGCAGAGGGGAGGAAGGACCAAGAGGGGCGTCCAGGGGCCTTTACAGCCCTGGGTAGGCTGGCTGCAGTGCGGCCTGGTGGAAGGTGACTAAGGCTATGGGGTCCACAGGGGAAGGGGCCCCCAAGAGGTTGAAGGCTGTTTAAGCACAGGTGTTGGAAGGGGGGCTGGTTGCAGGGCACAGTGTTGAGGTGTTGGCAGAGAGGAATGCTGGAAGGGACACCAGGGGGGGGCAGGTGGTTTCCTGAGGTGGAAGGCCCGCCCGCTTGCAGGTGACTGATGCTCGGGATCAGGAGGAGAAAGTATGGAGGTCGCAGAGGCTGCGGGGCAGCCTGAGCCGGCTTGTGGGTCCTCATATCACCAGGAGGTTCCCCAAGGATGGAGGCTGACAGCAGGTAGGTGACTGTGCCAAGGGCCCAAGGTGCTCAGAGGCTAGGGCGGGCACAGGGTGACCAGGGAACTGGAACAGGCCCCACACCCTGGACGCATGGGGCATCCAGCAAAAGGACCTGGACATCACAGGTCCTGCCCAGCAGCTGACTGTCTGGAACAGGGTTCCTGAGGAGACTGCTGAGATAGGCAGGCTGGAACACTGGCGGGGCCCTCACTCTTCAGCCTCCCCAGGGCCAAGAGCGTATCACCAGCAAGGCAGCCTCAGTCCTCTAGGGCGGGCTCTGGGACCTGGGACTTCAGCCAAGGTTGCTGTGGTTCCAGAAGGCGGGAGTAAGGAAGAGCTGGTGTTGGGGGCAGGGGTTCCTTAGGCTCGTCCCTACATCTTCTGACCACAGCTGTCATTGGTTGTGGTGTGTGGAACATTCATTTGTTTTGTTTTCGTGTTGATTTTGCCTTTGAAATTTGGCAGAAAAACGGGCATTAACTGCCAAGAATGACGGCGCCGAGTTTCTCTAGGCAGCAGAGGGCAGTGTGGAGACACGAACGCTTCACTCCCCCGCCCTTTGTGGTGTAAAAAAGTGCCTGGAGCCTCTTCTGGGTACTGGGTCTACCATCTGGGCACGGGAGCTGCCAGGCCCGCGCTTCAATGTGGCTGCACTGCTCTACTCATTGCAGACCCTACTGAACTCTGGGTACCACGCCTCCTTGGTATCTTGGCCAGGTAGCAATGGCAGATATCTCTTGTGGACTGGACCCTGCTCTTTCATCCGGGAGCATCCGCTCCAGATATTTCTGGGTGGCCTAGGTTCTGTGAGTCTCTTGCACTTGTAACAGCCCGCCTGTACCCCTGGACCTGCATCCCCTTTGTGGGGATCTGGGAGTGGATGGATATCCCTCCTGTGCAGAGGCCAGAACCACAGGCGAGTCCTTTCCCACAGCTGCATGGCCCGGCCCGGCCCCCTGTTCCTCATAATAGCGCCCTAAGCACAGGCTCATCACCACCACATATGAGAGATCAGGGCTCATCGCACCAACAGAGCTCAGACTGACCTTTATGGGCCCTTTCCTATAAACTGACTTACGTGTTACATCTTACCCCACTCCCTCCCTTATTTCCTGGCTCGTGGTGCCTCTGGCTCAGTCTCTGGTCTAGAACTTGACATGCTGCACAGGTCTGGATATCAATGGATTCTGGCTCCTCATCTGTAACTTGGGACCCCATGCAGTCTGTGATGTGACCCCACTGCAGTCTGTACACCCCACACTTGGTATGGGGACAAAGCCTTTAGTGGGAAGATGGACGGGTGGCCTCTGACTCCCTCGGTTACCCCCGCCCACCCATTCTCCATGCTCCCTTGTGTAGCAAAGTCAGCAATTAGAACTGCCCTCAGCATGCCCCCCAGCGTGCCACATCAGCCCTCACCCCTGCCCATCCTTCTCAGTCCTCTCTCCTGGCCACCATGCCACACACGGGACCCCATGACACACTCTCTGCCACATCTATTCACGTCAGCCCTGTCTCCTTGATTACAGGCTCAATTGTCCAGGGCAGGGTGGCTCTGCAATTCCTCCTCTTCCACCACCCCAACAGCCAGGCCAGCCTGCAGGGGGCGGCGAGGGCGGACCGCGGAAACCTGCAGGAGCGGCACACCGGGGACTCTGGTTGGCAGGACTCACCTGGTGTGGCTGCTGCAGTGAGGCTATCACTTTCGGACCTCTGCCGGCTGGGCAGGGTCCCCGCCTTCTCTGTCCTCTGCTGTCCCACCTCATGAACTGGGATGGAAGTCTCGCTCCATCAGGAGTCTGTGGGAAAGGATGAAAGCAGCTGACATAGGGATGTCTGTAGCTCGTGCTCTGACACCTAGTGAACCAACGATGAAGTGAGATGCTGCGTTAGGCCTGCTCACCACACAGCCCCAATGACCGGGCTGAAGTCGGCCTTTGTGTTGCAGGAAAGACAAGCCCTGCTCTACCGACCCTGTCCCCTGGGGCTGCGCGCCAAACCTGGCAGGCTCCGTGCAGCTCCCAGGCTCTCGGATGTGATCACAAGTTCAGATTCTCAACCCACTTCAGTGTGCAGAGCACATACATTTTTGCAGCAATACAGCTCTGGGGACCACCGAGAAACACACGGCCAGAATGCACAATTTATTGTCACTTCAGACAAACTGCACGGTCACCTCCTGGGTACACATCATTGGATTCTGGGGGGCATGGGGAGACAGATTTAGTCATTCATCCCTCTTCAAGTGAAAAGGCATTATGTCCAAACCCCGACGCTTAATAACTGAGTGATGTTCCGGTTCTCACGTGGCAGCACGAAGCTGCTGTTCACATTCACCACCCCGGGGACGCCAGGCAGCAAGGAGTGGCCCTGGAGCCCTACGACAGGGGCACCAGCACCATCCTGGGGGACCCCTACTGTGGGCACGGACTCTGCTTCCAGCTCTCCCTGCACAGCGGACTCTCTGCCATGACCTCCGCACGGAGGATCTGAGCGCTGTCCTTGCCGCAGGGACGCCAAAGGTGACCTGACCGTGTCCTCTGGAGGCCTCCCCCCTCCCCCCATTCTAAGTCTCCTCCGCTTGATGCACTCGGGTCTGCTGCTCTGGGATTGAAACGTAGGGATCTGAGGTCTGACAAAAAACAAGCCCACGTGGATAAACCAACCTGAATTCTGAAGTCACTTCCCTTTACCAGGACTATTTGGTATGGAGGAGGTACTCCGCCAGAAACGCCCTCACGGGGGAAGGCTCCCCGTGCTAAGGAGCAGGGAAACGCTGACCTGCACTTAGCTCAGACTCATAATGGCTGACCCAAAGAACACAATGGGGAATCACCGCATCCCAATTCCACGTCCCCTTCCCACACCTCTTTAGCCTCAGCTTGGTGCGCCCGACCTCACAGTAGCACACGTGCATTTCAGCACCCACGGGGCTCCTTCGGGGAGGCAGTCAACAAAACGGCACAAAAGCACGTGGGCATCAGCGAGGCATTCACACTGCGGACACTCTGTACGTCTCGGTGAGAACAGCGTCTCGGTGAGAACAGCGTAGGGAGGACAGACAGAGATCCAGGGTGTGAAGGGGACAACATGCATCACGGGAGCCAGAACACAGGAGTTGGGGGCCACGGTACACAGTCCCCCTGGCCTCAGAATGCCCCAGAGTGGCCCAACTCCAGGCAGGAAAGGTCAGGACCTTCCCGGCATCCGATCAACGCTGACGGGATTTTCAATCATAAAGTAGCTGCGTTACTCCTCAGACTGCTGCTTACTGTTGGCCCCCAAAAGGAATCCGCGCTCAGGTTCCGGCAGCATCGTGTTCAATCTGTCCGCATCTCCATCACGTGAGGTAAGACTGTCAGTTTACTTTAAACCACTGTTTTCACAGCCTCCAAAACTTTGGTCTTTTGCTTTCCTGCCGCCTCTCCAGTTGGAGCTTCTCCTCTCCCTGCTGTCATTGGAACGCCCCGTGCGGCAGAAAAGCGGGCAGATCAGTACCCAGGCGGAGGCTCGGCCACTGAGGCCGTGTACAAGGCTCTCCCAGCAGGAAGGATGTGGGATTCCATTCCCGTCCACAGGAACACCACGAACATGCCACCTACAGTTCCCGCAGTATGGACGTTGACACCTAAATCTGTTCTGATGTCCATCACCAGAGGAAGAGATTCTGATGGAGGAGTCTCCATGGCAGTTGTCTGAGAAACGCTCTCTTCCTCTGAGGGGACGCCAGCCGTTCCCACTGCCCCAGGCGCAGGGTTTTCTCATCTGTGTGCCGCTGCTGGAGCAGCCCCTCTGGGACAGGGACAGGGTAGTAGGTGCCAGGACTGGGGTTCGGGTCACTGAGGTTCATCGTTAGCAGTTCTGGGAAGGAAGGGTGAGGGGCTGCTGGGACTTCCTGGGAAGTCTCTTCAGAGGACATCGGGGGAGACTGACAAATCAGCGTTGAGCTGCATGTCTGCAGGGGAGCCACGAAGGCCTCGTCTGTGCTCAAAGCTGCAGGCGGCCCCCGGGTCTGGACACAAAGGGGACGAGGAAGGTCCTCAACGAGCTGGAAGGTAGCAAGGGACGTGGGCAGCCCAAAGAACCCAGACTGCAACACATGGTGATAAAACAAGAAAGAAAGTCCAGTATTATTCATCCTAGCGTTCCCGTCCCTCTGCTTCCTAGCTGTAAAATGGGGATAATAATGCGCCCTACCTCCTAGGATTGTTCTGCGTGTTACACGGGATACCACATCCCGAGAGCTCCAAAGACTGACGGCACACACTCAGGGCGTTGCAAAGGAGATCCACTGTTGCGTGCACGAGACACGGAATGCAAAGCCACGGGCCACAGGCAACCATGTTAGCGCCCTGCTGACTGTTTACAGAGTATCCCCCGGCATAATCTGAAGAACAATCGATGTGTCATAAGAACAGCTGTTCTCCTAACCACTCCTATACTTTCACAAAGCAGACCTTGAACTCGATTCTAAGCATTTGCACCACACTGACACACCCTTGGAAATTTTCACCTTCGTCCTCACTGGCTGTTCTTGTAGTGAAAAGTGTGCTCAGGACCACGGAAATCAAAACCCCCAGGAAGTGGGAGGAAGAATGTACTGTAGCTGGTCACCTAGGAACCATGTCAGTTACCAGGTCGGTCCTTGAGGTGTCGCAGCGCTCGCGCCCGGTAACCGTTCCTTTCCTTCCTAACGGCCCAGAGCGCAAGAGCAGTGATGCTGGCAGCCCACACATGTGAAAGCGAAGCCCGAAAGTGCGCGCGCGTGTATTAGCCAAAGCACCGTATATACAGGGTTCGCTACCACCTGCGGTTACAGGCATCCACTGGAGGTCCTGGAATGTGTCCCTGATGGATGAGGGGGCTACTATATCTCAAAGAACACGGTGAGAAGATCATTAGAGAAATTAAGATGCTACATTAGAAAACATGCATTTAATGCAAAAGAAAGCAGGAAAGGAGGAGCCAAAGAAGAAAAAGACACGAAACAGAAAAAAAGTGTAAGGGCAAATGAAAGTCCACCCACGTCCATAGGAATGTTACCTGTGAATAGATTAAATAATCGAATCAGAAGGCAGACATTGATTCACTGCATTTTAAAAAAACGACAAGATGCAACTCTGCCTCCTGCAGAGGAGACACAAACGCATTGGCCGTGAAAGGAGAGGAAAAGACAGATCATAAAGGCAGCAACCAGAAGCAGCTGGAGTGGGCACCCTAACATCAGGCGGTATGTACAATAATCTTTAGTGTATGTTTTTCCATTACCGTTTACTCCCCTTATACCCTCCACCCCCATCAATCACCACTGTTGTCCGTGCCCATGAGTCCCTTTTTTTTTGGTTCAATCCCTCCACCCCTCACCTCCCCGCCCAGCTAGCTGTCATCTGCTCTCCATCTATGAGTCTGTCTCTGTTTTGCTTGTTAGTTCAGTTTGCTCGTTAGATTCCACATATGAGTGAAATCATATGCTATTTGTCTTTCCCTGACTGGCTTATTTCACTTAGTATAATGTTCTCCAGGTCCATCCATACCGTCGGAAAGGGTAAAATTTTCTTCTTTCTTTCTTGTGTAAATGTCCCATAGTTGTTTTATGCACTCATCTACTCAGGGACACTTGGGCTGCTTCCATATGTCGGTGATTGTAAATAACGCTGCAATGAACATAGGGGTGCTTATGTTCTTTTGAAGTAGTGTTTTGGGTTCCTTTGGACGTATTCCCGGAAGTGGGATTGCTGGGTGAAAAGGCATATTCATTTGTAATTTTTTGAGGTGTCTCCAGACTGCCTTCCACAGCGGCTGCACCAGTCTGCATCCCCACCAACGGGGCACAAGGGTTCCCCTTTCTCCACATCCTCGCCAGCACTTGCTGTTTGTTGACTGATTGATGATGGCCATTCTGACAGGTGTGAGGTGGTATCTCATTGTGGTTTATATGTGCATGTCTCTGATGATTAGTGACGTTGCACACGTTTGCATATGTCTATTGGCCACCTGCACGTCCTCTTTGGAGAAGTTGTCTATTCAGGTCCTTTGCCCATTTTTTATTGGGTTGTTTGCTCTTCTGGTGCTGAGTTTTACAAGCGCTTTATACATTTTGGATATTAACCCCTCATCAGATGTATCGGCCAATATGTTCTCCTGTTCTCTGGGTTGTCTTTTTATTTTGTTGATGATTTCCTTTGCTGTGCAAAGACTTTTTAGTTTGATGAGGTCCCATTTGTTTATTGTTTCCTTTTGTTTCCCTCGCCTGGGGAGATACATATGATTAAAGACTTCTACCAGCAATGTCTGAGAGTTTGCTGTCGGGCACCCACTTTTAATATTAAACACACAACGCAGCAATTCTAGTCCCAGAGAATTCTTTGCAACAGAAATGAAAACAAAATGTCCTCACAAACCCGGTACTCAAACATCCATAGCACTTTTATCTCTAATCTCGGAACCTAGAAACGACCCAAATATTCCACGACTGGTATGTGGATGACAAAAACAGACGCTGCACAGTAATCCACAGGAAGTGCCGATGCGTGCGACAGCAAGCACGTCAGCATGCTGGGTCAGAGGAGGCGGACTCACGGGCTACACAGCACGTGACCCCATGGAAGGGGCAAGCTGGAGAAGGCCCGAGCGCAGGCTCGCAGGTGTTTCAGGGGCTGCCAGGGTATGCGAGTGAAGGAGGGGGTCGGGTGGGGAGTGGCACACGGGAGCAGTGTCAAAGGACGGAAACCGTAGTTTTATTGTCGCCGTTTGTAACAATGGTATACACTTGTCACACTCTACAAACCGTATACTTTCAATGTAAATTATCTCCCTACCTCTGACTTTTTTTTCGAAGGTGAAGGACTGTTAAGGAAGGTACTTAAATACTGGGTATTGTATTCCATTTTATCCACGAGTTCGTAAACAAAGAAGTCTGTTTTGGAGTCCTCCACAGACCTGGCCCTCCTGCGGTACTCCCCGTGTCGGTGGTGGCACCGTGTCGCTCATTACCAAACACAGGGACTTGGGGTCAACCAGGTGCGTCTTCCCCTCCTTCCCCTGAACTCCAAATGCTTGCTGAGTTCTGTCCATTTGGCCTCCGCCATGGCTGTCTAATGCTGACACTTTTTGCCACGTCTAGCACATCTGCCCTCCCCAAAGACTCTGTCCCGTGGTGGTCAAACCCGCTTTCTAACTGGCCTCTCACATCTACTCGGGGCGCCCGTCTCCCTCCCCCTGCCTTCTCCCCTCTGCCCTCTGCCCGCTGCAGGGCTGCCATTACTTTTCAGATCAAGACCGCATTCCACAAGGGGGATAGATGGCAATAGAAACATGACAATAAAAAATTTAGAAAAATAAAAGTACAAAAGTGCCCTTTCAAAAAAAAAAAAAAGAAAAAGAAACAAATGCATTTCAAATGGGCTCACATCTAAGCAAATAAACTATTGTAGGCCACGCTCTCCAGCTAGCAGGACCACCTAGCGCCTGTGACTGAAGCCGCACTGACTCCGCGTTTCCTGATTTCTCCTACCTGACAGAGCTTCTGACTGACACTCCAGACCGATTCAGGGGCAAGTCACAGTGTCTGGTCCTAAATTACACTCCGCTGAGAACAGAACTACTTGGCGCTGCTTTATCCCGGGGACTCCCCAACGGGACAACTGTGGGTCTGAGCCCACGATGGTCTGGACTCCCGGGCATCAGTGTGGCTGCAGTGGAGTCACTACTGCCCCCTGTAGGCTAAGGGGTGGGCTGTGCCCCAGTAGCAGAGTCTAGTTACCCCTGTGTGAGTGTTATCGTTCTTGTCTCCCAGCAAAGCCATCCTACTTTTAAGCTTTAAATTGATTGCCATTTTATATATAATAGATATATAATTATATATAAATTACAATAACTTTCATACTAGGTTTCATCAATAAAAGGTACGATTTTTAAATAAAAACTTATGAACTACAAAAACTACACGATTCTACAGAAGGACTTCAAGGCATGTCCCCCCCCCCCGCCCACCCCCCCCACCCCCCCCCCGCCCACCCCCCCCACCCCCCCCCACCCCCCCCCCCCCCGCCTGCGTCTCCGGCAACGTGGAAAGCGGGGCTTCCATTTTGCGTCTCTTGTTGGCTTCTCCCACATCCTCCAATTTCCCAAGCTTCTCCGCTCACACTGGCCCCTCTTCCTGAAGCCTCCCGACGAGTGAACTCCTGTGCATCCTTCATAACGCAACTGACCCAATGCCTCCTCAAGGAAGACTTCCCTCAAGATGGAGCTAAAGTCATTTCCTCCCAAGCCCTGGAGCGCCCTCTTTGGTACCACCCACCGCAGGACTAATCTCTGTATTCATTTGTGATCGCTACGTTCGCGATTGTTGTCTCATGATTCGACATAAACTCCGTGAGGGCAGGAATGTGTCTTTTTATGTGTCTTTTTTTTTATTGTAACACCCAGGCACCCAGCACAGGGCCTAGACCACAGACAGAGCTTAGTGAATTGTAGTTACATAAAGACTCTATGTATATTGGTTAAACACACACACACAAATACACACACACACGGTTACCATCATATTGTCCAGAACAGGTGCCCTGACCTGGACCAGGAGGCTGGCGAGTACAGGTGGTTCTGCTAGAAGCTTTCTGCGCCTGTCCACGCTAAAGGCTGAGACCTTCATGCCGTCACACACCCAGTGGCCCCTTGTTCACACCGATGGCGGGGCCTTGGAACGCTCATCACTAAGTGCGCCGATGCCCTCCCAGCCCTCGGACCAGGACGCCCTCTCCCCACCACGAGGGACCACTTCATCCTCTTCCCAGAAAAGCAAGGTCGGAAAACCGACCCGTAGCTGTTTATTCCCTCTTTATGTGTCTTCTCCCCTTTGCTTTCACTTCCAGGTTTCTTCTCTGAGTCCCCCAGTCCCACTCTGCTAATTCCCAGCTGATCACTACTGCACCTGCATCTCGCTTTCTGGGCAGCACTTCCCCGGGTGGGCAGGCTCTAACGACTGCACTTTCTTTCTCCTTTCCCTTGTGAAGCCGTAGGCTTCCAGAACTGAAAAGTGCTCCCATCACCTACAAAGGGAGCGCTGCTGCAGGGCAAGATGCGCCTGTCATCCTCAGCGCAGCTCAGAGCATTGCGGCCTCATGAGAACCGCGCTCCGCCCCACCGCAGCCCTGAGCCGAAGGAGAGGGCAGGTCTGAGAAGTCCTGATGGACCCACTCCTCTCCAGAGAGCCACGTCTCTATTGGGGACGTGCGGGCTGTGTTCGGGTTGCTTTGGGCCTGCCCTGTCCGAGGCAATTTCCCAACAGCTGCAGACTTCGCTAACCTTCCACCCGGACCTCTCTGCTTCCCCCACAGCTGCTCTCCACTCCACTGCAGCTCGATCCCCTGCTCTGAGAGCACTGGCGGGTCTTCCACCTGACGGGGTTCTCCAAACAATGTTTTACCCTCAGGAATCGCCATACCTAAGACAGGAATCTGCAGAAAAACCATTTTAAAAGTAGTAATAGGAACACTGGCTACATAGTAATGATGACACAGCAAACAAAACAGTAAGGAATGTTATTTGAAAATTATCTAGAGTTTCACACTTGGAGACAATGACTTAGTACACGGTTATTCCCTTCCGGGCCTTTTTCTGTGCATTTTTACAATTGTGAGGTTGGGAGGGGCGTGCAATGTGCTTATAATGTTGCATTTGTTGCTTTGTTTGCTTAACTAACACCACAAGCTACTCTCCATAGCGATGATGACGTCAGGACTGCTCGTGCTGACATCGGCAGCAGCAAATACAGGCAGACACCTTGCTATGGATCAGAGACCGCTGTTTGTGATGTGTGCATCCGACTCGTCACCCACGGGACGTCGAGCACTGAGGGGACATCACGGTCAATCCGCACCCCACCCGACGTAATCTGACGGTGCTGCTGCACACGCTGAAGTGCTGCGGGTGCACAGAGCACCTGGCACCGAGGCGCCTTCCAGAGTTCAGGGGCAGATCCCGCGTCTCTTTAGGGTCCTGTCTGGCCTCGGTACAAATCTGACTCTGCCCTTGCTGCGCAGGTGACGTGGGTGTGTTGCTGCACCTGTTCGACTCTGTCTCAGTTTCCTCATCTGTACAAAGGGCTAACGTTAAGATGTTTACCTCAAGTGTTGCTGGGAGTACTCACTGATTCTAAAGTTATATGTGTAGAGTGAGACCCGAAAACAACACCAGGCCCGGGGCAGGCTCCAACTGTGAGCTTCTATTCTCCTGTGCCTTCACGTCTGCTTTGCGCTCCCACCCGTTATCCTTCGCTCCCCTTTGCCTGTCACTCTTCTGTCCCTGCCCCACCCCCACCTTCACCAGCCGGACTCCACCCCGCCCTTTCCTCCCTAGGCCACTTTCCTCAGACGCTCCACTGTTCCCCACTCCCCACCATTTAGTTCAGGTGATATTAATACATCGCTCTTTTGTTGGATAAATGATGAACACAAAAGGTAGCCAAAATAAACAGAACAAAGCACGATGTGAAAAGCACACAAGAAAGGAAGTGTGACTGGGAACAGTTTCGTATCTTTACCTGATTCACGCGTTCACAATCTGACCTGGGAGAAGTGGGCTTGATGGAAACACCGGCAGTAAAACAGCTGCGTGATGAGGTTCCCTGGCCTTGCCATTTCCGTCTTGAACCTACAACATAACGTAACCAAGGTCACCCCAATACATTCCGTGAAAATGAAGAAAAGGATGCACATACTTTTTGTACATACTCATGTTGCACCATTATCCTGTGACCCCCTTACTTTTCTGAGCGTTACACAAACCCCACGAACAGGTCGTTAGGTTCTCATTCCCCAGAGACCTGTTCCACTTGAGCCCATGATGGTGCAGCCCAGGCACTGCAGGCAGGCCTCCCACCAGCCCTCCAGGGGGAGCTGCACACTCGGACGCCAATGACACTTGCCCCGGCCCACGCCCCCGCCCCGACACTCGGGCCTCTGAGTCTCTGACGAGCTGATAGTGCAAACTCCCTCGTCCACTGAGTCCAAAGTCCTCCTGACACTGTCTGTAGGCACCACGTGACAGGGAAATGTGGGAATGGCGACAATATTAACAGTAACCATAGCAGCTGGAACTGGCTGGGAGCTCTGCATAGGCCAGGCACTCTCTGGACATCTTTCCCTGTCTTCTCACAGCCAGAGCCCTACTGAAGCAGCTGGGTGTACTACTAAGTAGTGTTTCCCTTTTACTAAGGGAGAAATCAGGCACAGAGACGCTAAGTAATTGCTCGGTGTCGCCCAGCAGTAGGTGCTGGAGCCGCCGGGCCGCAGGCATTGTGGAAAACTCACTGTGGCCTGTGTGCGTGCAGTCAAGGGTAAGATCCAGTAGCCACTGCACAAGTTTACCTGAACGGCAAACACGTACCACACACGGATTCTACAGCATGCGACGGCACGGTAAACAGAAACCTGATTTCAACAGAGGTCTTTCAGATGCAAGCTTGGCAAGATTGGGATCAGGGTACTTTGTGCAAACGATGATCTGGGAGCCTCCTCAGAACAGCAGACAGCATGGCAGCGTCCCGGCCGCAAAGTCTGGCCTTGGGTGTGTGCATCAGAGACGCACCAAGTGCTGTCACATCGACACCCTCACAAAGGAGAGATGGCCCGGCAGCAGGGAAGACAAGACCCTTGCTCTGTTCCGGGGGTTCCCAGACGACATGTTCACGTCAGTCAGAACCCTCCATCTTTCACAGACGCACACTCTCTGATCCACACCCAGGACTCTCGGCGTGGCCACATCAGAGCCCTACAAACTGTGATGTTTTTACTCTGCTAGGAAACTGTCAGCAACATTACTAAACGCCTACAGCGGCCAGCCTGCCTCTCACGTACCGCCTCTCCGGGAGGGACACGCCGTTGAGAACAGCAACCTGAAAGCCCACAAGGACTCGACATCACGAACCCAGCACAAGAGTGGAACAGAGGGCAGGGCAGCGGGTCTTTGCGGAGACATCACGACCCCACGGGTGGTGTTCCCTGAAGGCTTCAGTTTCTCTCACGGCCCTTCTCTTCATGACCGGTGGATGGAGGTAGGGACAGGAGATGACATCTTAGACCCCATAACGACATAAGCTTTTCTCAAAGACCGTGTGAGGCGTAGGACGTGAGGTTATGCGACCTATGATGCCACCTCCTCTCGGCCGTTGGTCCTTTCTTGCACCCAACTGCATTGCACGCACACCCAGAGTGACCAGAACTTAGGGCACATGCCTTCCCTTCACCTATCGGACACTTGCCCCTCTCAGCTGTCCCTCACCTGACCTCACCGGCTGTCCCAAGTCAGACAGCTTTCTCCACCAGCTTGGAGACCTAGCCTGGCCCTTCAGTCCGCAGCCCTAGCCCAGAGAAGGCTTGTTCCCACACAGAAGGACCCAGTCCCATGACCTGTACAGAACCATCTGGGCACCAATGTCCCCTGGCAGGGGCGCACACACACACACACACACACACACACACACGGTATGGGCCAACCCTGAGAAAGAAGATAACCCTGCTTTCTGCTTTTTGCAACTTTGGATGCACTTTGAAGGACCCGTGCCAAGTCCGACAGAGAAAGACCAATACTGTAGGTTCTCACACGTGTGGAAGCCACAACATCCAAACTCACAGAAACGGAGATTACAGTGGCGGCCCCAGGGCCTGGGGGAAATGCTGCGCAAAGCGGACAAACATCCAGCTACCAGATGAATAGGTCGTGGGGACCTCAGTTAGCAACACTCCAATACGTAGTGAACGTTGTTCAGAGCATCGGCTGAATCTTATCATCACTCACACCGAGTGGTCCTTCTGTGAGGGGATGCAGGCGCTAACGCACCTTACTGCGTCATCATTTCCTCATATATATGATTGTCCCGCCGTACACCTTCGACTTCCTCATGTTACATGTCAGGGCATCTCACAGCTCAAAATACAACTCTGTCCTCACTATGTCAGGGGGGAACCCCTTGCAGCTATTCCGTGTGCTCCCTGACGTCACCCCAGTGTTGCCTGAACTTACCCTTTATTGGCTGCACACATTGAGCCGGATTCATTTATCCTTTCCCTCCCCCAGCGCTGCAACCCGCATTTAGTGGAGAATCGCGTTTCGAAGCCAGGATCTGGGGCTGGTTGTGCAATTGCTATCGCAGTGATGCTGTAACCGAAACCACGTACTGGAATATACGCATGCACCCAATCACACACATACATACACATCTCCATGCATCAGCCTATCCGTGTGTTCACACGTACACATACTGAAAGCCACGCGCTCACATGGAGGCCTCCAATTCCAGTCTAACCACCTCAAGGTTTGTTCTCGTTTTCTTCTTTTTTACATTTGATGCTGCCCTTCTAATCCGAGACTCACGGCTCCCAATATCCTTATACATTCACTGAGTCGACGAATCCCGATGCATATAATCCACCCCTTCCCCACACAGACTCCATCCTCACTTGCTGTGCTGAAGAATGCCCTGCCTTGACCTCCACAACCCACTCGGCATTGCATCCCTTGCCAGTGAGCCTTCCCCACCCAACCCCAGGGACATCCTGCTTACCCCCTGGGGCTCTGTCCCCCACTGCAGCCAGTGCCTCTGTCCCCATGCCCTGCCCACTGGGCCTGGGCTCTGACCTCAGAGTTGCTTTCCTTGCTCTGCTGCACCGGATATAACAGCTTTAGGACACATTTCCTCTGGAAGAAAAAAGAAGGGAAATGAAATGAAGGGCGGGGAAGAGCAAAAGGTCAATACATTTTAGTACAATCAGTCAATGAAGGTCAATCGGGCCACATCACAGCAATACTAGGAGGCCTGAGCTGTTTTCCTCACTGTTCGCCAGCTTCCCCTCCTGCCTCGCCCCTGTGCCCCGGGGCCTGTCTCATCCCTAACATGCTACCCTCCATCAGGAGTAGAAACTTCACCACGGGCCTCATTCCCGTATTATCCTAAATGATATCGGCAGGGTGCTGACCCTCACTGTGGATGGTGTCCTCCCTGAAGCTCTGGCCCTCAACCCTCTGCCTCTCCCGAAGGACTCGAAGGTTCCACCCCACTTTCAGCAATTTTGGGTGTGAGCAGGAGAGCAAGGTCAGGCCACTTCTTGGAGCCTCAGGTCCTTCGTCTGGAACAGGAGCGTGAACCAACTCCCTCACAGGTTGGAAGAGAAACAGAGAAGGCAACGCCAGACACCTCGCCTGAGTGCTACGTGCCACACCCAGTGAAGACGGCTTTAGCGGCTTTACCGGCATGACAGGACTCCCCGATGGCCAGGAACACACCAAGCGGATTTCCCCCTCAGCACCATGGCCCTTGCTGTTCCTTCTGCCCGGCCAGTCCTTCCCCCAGGGCATCCACGGCCTGCTCCCTCTCTGCCTCCAGGTCTCTGTTCAGCCATCGCCTTTTCAGGGAGAACTTCCCTGATCACGGTGCATAAAACACTCTTTCCCCCGACCTGGCCTTATTTTTCTTCACAGCACTTGCCACTCTCAGATATGTTACAGATTTCCTGACCAACTGCATGAAATCAGAGACTCTGTCGATTTCTTTTCCTTCGCTGTACCCCCAAACTCCTACAGCGGTGCTCAGGCACATAGCAGGTGTTCAGAATATTCTTGGGGAAGACTGACTGGGAGCCGAGCCCTTTACACACACTGCTGAGATGCACAGTGCTCTCCAACACGGGTACTGGCTTCGTTTTATGGATTAGGATACATATTGAGGCTCAAGGAGACAAGTGACTTGCCCAGGGACACACAGCCAGGACTTGGGGCCGCAGGTTCCAAATCCCTCAGTTCCTGCACAGAGACCTCACAGCCAAAAAGATAGAAGCTTTCACCCGAGACAGAGACTCACATACCCTGAGACGCCAGAAACAGCTCACCGAGCACAACCTGAAACAGAGTCTGCGCACAGACAGCGCACAACTTCACTCACAGACTCCCAGACACAGCAGAGACCACACCCTATTGACACAGCCCCTGCCCAGCAGACCAAAGTCCTCATCCCCGGACACACAACTGCCCGTGCCTCACACCCCAGAGACAGACTCCCAAAGCACGCAGACGCCTCCCAACTCAGTACAAAGACCGCACAAACACAAAGACAGACGTTCAAATAACTCAGAAACACCACATACCCTTAAGATAAATAATCAGAGAGCCTACACCCTGACACAGACCGCCCCAACAGCTAGGGTCCCCGTAGACCTTAGGATAAAACCTCCCGCACCCCCGAGCACTTCAGACACGTAACAACTTGGGACCCAGAAACACCAACTGCTCAGAGACCTCATGCCCTGGGGTGCGGACACCTACAGAGAGACCACACCCAGGGACACAGATGCCCAGAAGCTCAGAAAATGCACACCCGGGGGAAGCCGTAGAGACGCTTAGACCACGGTGCACAAAATCGCCTCAGATACAAGATCCCGTTCACTCCCAAACCCCCCAAAGCCTCGGAGAGATCACATGTACCCCAACAGCACCCGTAATGTCACACCCGTCGACATGCACGTCGCCAAACGGCCGGACACACTTTACTTCCTCGGCAGAGACACCAAACCCGTTCGCACACCTCTCCCTGGACCTTAACCGCAAGCACCTGCAGCACTGACGGGGCGGCGCCAAACGCGCCCGGCCAGGCCGGCGCCGACACAGTTAAGGCTGAACCCCACCGAAGGAGCTCCCGCGGAGGCAGCCCCGCCCGCCGCGCACCCGGCGTCGGACTCCCGCTACCAGCCAGCCATCGCGCCGAACCTCGCCACCGCCCGGGGCGCCTTCGTCGGCCCTGGCCGGACAGTCCGTGGGTGAGCAGCCCAACTCGGACAAACATTCTACCCCCCGAAAAGCCAGATCACACACACGCACTCGCACACGCCTCACCCTCAGGGCCAGCTCTGCCATCAACGCGCCGCCCCAGGCGGAACGGCCAGTGGGGAACTGGGCAGGCGAAGGAAGAGGCCCACGTTAGGGGTCCACCTGGAACCAGCTGCGCCCAGGAAGGGATTAATCCGTCCATCTCGCAGTGGCCAATCACCGCCCGGCACGGGCCCTGACCCCGCCCCCACACCTGGAAACCAATCTCCCAGCCCGCGCCCCGCCCAGCTGGATGTGACCACGTAGTAACGGACGGGTGAAGCCACAGAAATGAAAACGCGCAGCCTCAGACCCGGTACCTCCCGGCGTGGACTGTGCTACCTCTGAGCCCCTCAGTGGTAGCTCCCGGGAGCAACTGTCCCCTCTCGCGCGCCCCTTGGTGGTGGGAACCTGGAACTGATCGTCGATGCAGAAGCCCTTGGACCATTCTAGGGTGGTCCGCAAAGGGTGGGAGGGCGATGTCAGGAGGAAAACCCCACAGTTCGCTGCAGGCTTAGACTCTTGGAAAAGTCTTCGTAAGCTGAAATTTACCTCCCTGCAGTGGCCTATATGATAACCGGGTGCAGTACAGGCGTTTCCTATGCGCCGGGCATTGTGATGGCTTGTGCCTCCCTGCTTAATGCAGGAGAGGTCTGGGGTTGGGGGAGGGCGGGGACGCAGCCAAAGTCCCCCAAGAGGCAGGAGGGCTAGTGCTCCCGACTGCGGTCAGAGGCCTGGTGTGGGGCAGGCCGCAGTCCTTAACTGTCCTTCATAGGTGAGAGGAAAAGCAGGGTCTTTGGGCTTGTTAGGGAAGGGCCATCTCCCAGGGGCCCTAAGGACACTGAGTCCGTGAGATAAGGACCACAGGCTTTGTCACAGTCTTGTCACCCCGATCATGTTCACTAGCTGAATCCTCGGCCTGTCTGGCTATGCCTCTTGCCCCAACTTTGCGTTTGAGAGTCATTCTCTCGACCTGAGAAGAGGTTCAGGCTTGTTAAAGATCAAAAAGCACTTATTTGAACAAAAAGATTTGTCACCCGGGAGATGCAGGTCCAGGTAGCAACCCAAGCTGCGCTCCGAAGAGAACAAAGAGGCAAGGTTTGTAAAGGCAAAACCCACAAAGTGTAATTCTTTAGTGGAAATGAACCGTAGCTGGCTAGGTTAGCAGGGATTGGTTAGTTCCAATATGCAAATGAGGAAGACAAAACCTACTAGAAGGAGGTAGAGTCCCTGTGTGTCAGTAGGGCTGGTCCTGTTCCAGGACGTTGATGGCTCAGCCTGGAGCAGAGTTTAGCACAAGGTCAGCAACTTACTGGCCGCTCTGAGCTGAGGCCCAGCCCGTGCACAGGCCCGCCTCCCTAATAGCCTCGGACTTTAGTGTGACTCTTATCAATGTTTATTCCATGTCACTTTTTTTCCATCGTCACGTTCATTCTGTTCATATATGTCAGGCACTATAATGGGAGTTAGGAATCCAGCCGAGCGGAAAGGTACAGTAACCTTGCCCTCATGGAGATGTGTATTCTATTGGAGTTGTGTATCACACACGAGAAAAATGTAAGCAGTTTGTCGGGTGTTGTTAATTGCTGCAATTACAATTCAATGTGAGGGAGCATTTCTAGAAAGAGAGGTCAAGGAAAGCTTCTCTAAGATCGTGACATTTGAGCTAAAACCTAGAGGAGATCAATATGTGGGAGAAGAGCATCCCAGGCAGAGCTAAGAACTAATGGAAAAGTGTGGGAGTGCAACTCAGGTAGCGTATGAGCAACCGTGCAGAGGCCCGTGTGGCTGGCACAGCGTGAGGGAGGGAGAGGGAGAAGGTGAGGTCAGCGAGGTAATGGGGACCAGAACCTGCAGGGCCTTCTGGTGCATGGTGAGGACTTCGGTAACTAATTCATGGGAGGGTTTTTACCCTGAAGACCCATGCTTCTTTCAGAGGCCAGAGGCTCAGGTTACTCAGTGTATGCGGAGCAGCTCCAGGTTTTTCCCAAGGAAGAACTCCATCCCCAGCCCCTCTTCAGCTGAAACCTGGCGAATCCTGTGCACTCAGGATCCTTTGTCCTCCCCAGACAGATACACAGAAAACGACAATACCCTCAGAAGAGAAGGAGCCAGGGCCCTCCAGTCATGAGTGAGGTCACACTCAGGGTGGTGTGTGAGAGGGAAAGTAATAGGCACAGAGAAGACAGAGAGAAAGAGAGAGCATCAGAGAGACAGGGGCAGAGACTATTTCTGGCAGGACAGTGTTGCCAATGAATTAGCACCCACCTGTGGGTCCCCAGCCTTGCTACTAGATGTCGTGTTAGTCTCTTCAAGGGAAAGGACGCCCCTCCCCAGGGACAGTTTCTACTGAACGACTCAGCTGTCCAGGGCCTGGGCCTCAGTCACACTGTCTTAGGACACATCAGGACTCTCTGCCCATCAGGACAGGGACATGTTCCACTTATGGGGAGGCTCATGCTGTACACAGGGTCCCCCACCCCTCCTCAAGCCTTTCACTGTCCTTTTGTTAATCTCGGTGCCAAAACCATGCTTTAAAGGGGGGACTGGAGGCAGGAGTCTCTACATTTGCAGTGGCACCTTGTATAAATTCATAAATCTGAGCTATTTTCCCACCTGCATGGAGTCTCATCTCTGTACCTTCCACCACCACCTCCACAGTTTACGTGAAGACCACATTCCCTACATCGAGTACCAGGCTGGTGTGTGAGTGAGAGACAGCAGGACAGACCTCCTGAGGGTGAGTCAGTGACAGGGTCCTTGTGGTGTTGGGCAAACCTCGCCCTTTCCACTTCCTTGTCATCTCCCCAAACTGGCTGCAGCTGTCCTGAGCTTTCCCCTGCCTCCTCCAGAGAGCCCGAGGTACATCCATTTCTTCCCGTTTCATGAGCTGTCTCCCATCTGCACCGGTCCCCAGGCCCTTCGTCTGCAAATGGTGGCCGCCTCTTAGGGATTCGGGGCAGATTTCCTGAGTGAATACGTGAACATCCGTTTGTCACAGGGCCCCGAACAAGGATGGGGGTGATGTCAGCAGCTGCTCTTCTTATCAGTATCCTTACCGTGGGCTCCTTCCAGCTGCACATGACTGAGGACTTGCTGTCCCTGAGGATGAGGATCCTGTGTTTTCATCTTTGTGGTGCCAGGGCAGGGATGAGAAAAATCCTAGCAAAGGTGAAATCACAAAGCTAGTGAGAGCACTGAGTGAGTAAGGTCCACCCTGTCTCCCTGCCAGAAGCATCCTGGGGTGCAGATGTATGAACAGCTCAGAGACCCAGCCCTCTGGACAAAGAAAGACTCTTTCATATAGTTGAGACATCTCACAGCCTGGGACGGAGACCCCCCCAAACGGTTCAGAGACCTTCACACTAGACACAACCCACAAACAGTTCAAAGATGTCACACCTGACGACATAGGCCCCAACCAGCTCAGAGAATTACTACTTGAGGTCACAGCTCGCCTTCACTCACAAGCGTCACATGACTCCTCGCAGGGTCTACAGACTTCACCCAGGGACACAGAGCCACAGATCTTCAGCTGAGAGCTGCTGCATGGGCAGTGACAGCGAGTCTTTGTTCCATCCGCCCTGTGGGTGAGGGCCCTGGGGTATTGCAGTCCCCACTGTCTGCAGCCGCCACCATGTCATTGTAAGGAGGGCAGGTTCAGTCCAGGGATGGGGAGGGCCTCTGGGCTGAAGGGTTCTGAGAGTGGCCTCTCATGCCTGATTCCTGGGAATGGCCATGCTCTGATCAACCCTGCTCACCTGTGGTCACAGCCAGCTTTGCATCCCGCCCCAGGGAAGGGAGGGGTGAACCTCAGATCCACAGGAGTTGGCCCGTGCCCTGTTGTCTCTGCCATCTCTCAGCACACACAGTGGGGTACTGGATCCTGGGGTGATGAGAGCTCTGCCTTTGCTCTGCCTCATGCAACCCCCGTTAAATCCCTCTGAACATCCCTATGCTTTCCCCAAACTCCTCCTGGTGGCAGCTGCCACAATTCTCTCTCCCCAAACCTCCCTCGTCCCCTCACCACTGACCAGGCCTGCCCTTCCAACCCAGGGGCCTGTAAGTCCCTTCCCCCAGCTCTATTCACAGAGCCCCAGTTATACCCTCTCATCCCCATTTCCATCCTCCCAGTACACAGCTGGGCCTCAGAGGACCCCCTCGGGACCTTCCCTGCTCCCTGCAAGCCCAGAGCGTTGTGAAGGGCAGACCTCGCTCCTCCCCTATCTAGGGATCTGTCTTAAAGTCTCTGTTAGGGCAGAACTGAAAATCTCTGGGATCCAGGTGAAACTCCAGACCCAGACTGGGAGTCCAGGGCAATTCCTCCCAGAGCTGGCGGGGAAGAGGAATATTTCTGAGAGGAGGAACTCAGAAAGGCGGGGGGGCAGGGGTGACACAGTGTAGAGCTATGTCTGTGAGCACAGGGAAGAGACCCTGGGAGGGACAGGGGAGCGTGAATATGAGGAGTGTCCCAGCTGTCGAATCTGGCCGAGGCCTGCCCCACCCTAGCTGGACCACCTGAGCCAGTTAGTTACCTGCCTTCTCCAAGCCTGAATGTCCTCATTGGTGACAGAGTTTTCTTCTAAAGGCCTAGTGAGGATTAAGAGAGATGGCTCCTAAGGAATACTTAGAACACTGCAAATCAGATGCAGGATTGCCTAAAACCCAGAGCCCCGCCTACCAAGAGTCAGCTGACTCCTAGATGGTGATGTCACTAAGCCCTGCCCCTGGGGGAAGTGTCTTTGGCCGTGGGACTGGACAGCGGACCACGTGACCAAGACTGGGTGCCACTGGCCCCCCAGGGCTCACAGCCGCATACCAAGTACAGCACCCTCCCGTGCAAGCGCAAGAACCGGGATTTGGGGATCCGGCCAGCCCCCTGTCAGGGCCACAGTTGCGGTCAGCGGGCGGACAGCCCAGAGCAGGCCTGGATTCCTCACCTTCCTCATCCCACAACCAATCCAGTGTCCCACCGCGGGCTCCCCTTTTACTCAAATTTGTAGTAGATGAGCGTGGCCGAAGTGGGATTGGAGAGGCCTCCTGGGAAGCCGGAAAAAAGGTACCACCTGAGGCCGGAAGTGGGGGCTGGGGTACCAGGATAGCGTCATCCTCATTTCTGTCAAAGGCCCAAGCTGATCTCCCTGGGGTGGGGAGGACTTTATTGGCCCTCCATACACAGTCTTTGTATTGTTACTAAATTGACCCCCCCTCCCCTGCTGCACCTCCCATAGTGATGGTTCCATCTCTGCATCTGCAACGGGACGCTCAGACGCTGGACAGTTCCATCTTCATACCCCATCCGTGGACACGCCCAGGAGGAGAGACCTGGGGCAGCTGTCTCTCACTTGTGTCCTGTGGGTTATTCTGGTGGTTCTGATGCCAAAGTAAAACTTTAAGGTGCCTCAGACTCACTCAGAGCTTGTTAAAACAGCTGAATCTCAACCCCAGAGTTTCTGATTCAGTGGGTCCCGGGTGGGGCCCAGGAATTTGCATTTCTAACCAGCCTCTGCCTCCCTCTCACACAACTCAGTGGACGCTGATTCACAACTCCCTCCACCACGGTACTAGTGAACTGGCCCTTCTGTGGCACTCCCTCCCTCTCCCTCCCCAACACACCCAGATGGACGATACCTTCACCAGACCCTGAAGATCTGGAAGGGAGCAAAGTCTTAAGCATCCAGTCCACTGCCATAGAGCTCCTGTCCCCAGCATAGTGTGGGGATGCCAGTCAACAAGCTTGTCTTCCCCTGCATCACTGATGGACAGCATGGTGGCCCCATCTATCAAAGTGAAAAAATCCTTTCAATGCTGGGTCTGAGAAGGCAGCCACATTTGCTGGTCCAGTGTCCTCATTCTCCCAGTGCCCGGTACATAGTAGGCACTCACTGAATGATTCATGACTGACTGAAATTTGACCCAGCAATTCCACCTAAAAGGTTGTATAACAAACACACACACACACAGAACTCTCTATATAGGGAAGGTAGGAGCAAACAGATGGGTGGTAGGTGAACAGTGAGGGGTTCCTGTATTACCACAGAGTGCCCCCTGGCCATAGAACAGAGTGAGGGGGCGAATCTGTACTGATCAGAAGGGTTTTCTTTAGAACATGTTGTTAACATGGGGGAATGGGAAGCAAACAAATGGGAGATGCTTATAGTGGGACCAGGTGTGTGTGTGTGTGTGTGTGTGTGTGTGTGTCTGTTGGGTTAAACACAGAAATATCTTTGACAGAAATAAAGAAACACCCCCAAACTCACCCTAGTGGTAGGCCCAGGAAGGAGAGAATGTAGGGAAGGGAATGACCTGTGTAGTGCATGTACTGATGTACTAATGGAATCTTTTACACCAGCCCATATCCACAAATCATTCGAGTAATTCTTTATAAAGCAAAGTCATGTGACAAAAATGTACCTGAGCCACAGAGCATTTATATGTATAAGGGCATCTGCAGGGTGTCCAGGAACAGGGTTCTCAAACTTATGAGCCCCAGGGCCAGGCTGTTAATGTGCATAAGTGAACCCAGGTGATCTCAAGGTGAGGAGCAGCCCAATGGCTATGACGTATGATGAGGTCTGTCCAGAAGGCATCCAGCCATGTGATATGAAGAATAGAGACATTTATTGAAGAAGATACAAGATATAAGAAACACTGGACACAGGACAATGATGCCTCAGTCCCCTTCAAAGTAAGTACCTTGGGACCTCACTCAGTTCTCCCAATCGCCATCAGCTGTCCCGTTGTATTTTCCTGAATCTCATCGATGGTCTGAAATCTCTTCCCTTTCAAAGGTGATTGTAGTTCTGGGAAAATCCAGAAGTCACAGGGCGCCAAATCTCAGCTGTAGGGGGGCTGAGTCACCTGGGTGATTTGATGTTTTGCCAATAAACTCTGCACAAGACATGTTGCGTGAGCAGGCACATTCTTGTGATGAAGCTGCCAATCACTTGTTGCCCATAGCTGCAGCCTTCTGAATCATCCAAATAGTTTCTGTGGAAGAATGTTCAAGCTTAACGCAAAATTAGATGCAGATTCGTTGCTCTAATCAGTCATTTTGAATACAACGGCCACACAGTACACATGCTCATTTAACAGTGTCTACCATCCCCACGGGTTAGTATTGTTCATGCATGCACACTCCAGTCCACTGCCAGGTTACGTTGATGTCACACAAACTGGTCTTGTTATATTAACAGTGGTTGGACTCTTTCTGAACACACCTCCTGTGTTCCTTGCCAATCAGCCTCAGAGTGGGTACTGGTAGTGCCCCCATCTGCAGGGCATCCACAGTGCAGCTGCTGCCCACTGTCCTTGTGCTGCAATGAGGTTCCTGCCAAGCCAAGGCTGGAAGTCTGGCGTCTTATCTTCTCTTGTTTTATATCTAATGATAGAAACAAATTACATTGACATATATTCTGGTTCAATCCAGCTCTGCATAAGCCATATAGAAGAACATGTCTGCTAGTGGGATTGAATGTGAAGACTCCACACAGATGCAGATTTTTTTGGATCCCTTCTGAGCACTTTCATAAGAGAGTAGGAGTTCAGGAGGGAAGGAGGGAAGGAACAACAAACGAACAAGTGAATTCAGGCCCTGAACAGGTGGCTCACAGGGAGAGTCGGGAGGGGGGCGGGGGGGAGAGAGACCATGACAGAGCATTCTGGAGATCTGCAGAGGGTTCCCCTGAAGTCTCCAGCTGAATTTGGATCAGTGCACATGTGCGAGGCAACTATCCAAATATCCAATGTCGGGAAAGAACCATGAAAGGGAGTGGGTGGCAGAACCCCAGGGCTCACACAGTGATGGCAGTACTTCATCTTCTCACCTACCAGACGTGAGTAAACCACAAAATAAGCAGGGTATTCATAGTGTTCTCAGCTGGTGATTACCTGAGTAGAGGGAAACTTTTAGACTAAAAACTGTTCTGATCCCATCTAATAATGCTTGAAAGTAATCTTCAAATGGATAAAACTGTTTCCAAGGAACTGTATCCTATGGTGACTCACAAAGTCATTTAAAGGAACCATTACTATAGTTATTATAAAATCCAGAACCCAAACACGGTAAAATTCACAATGTTTGGCATACAATAAAAATTATTAGCCATGCACAGAAACAGAAAATACAACCAATAATGAAGAGAAAAGTCAATCAATAGAAGAAAGACTCAGAAACAATGCAAGTAATAAAATTAACTGACAAGGACATGAACACAGCCTTTATAAACGTTTTTTATGTGTTGAAGAAGATAGAGGAGAGGGAGAGCATATTATTAAGAAACATGAGGTTATTTTAAAAAGACATGAATTGAACTTCCAGAGATGAAAGTAAGTGGTCTGAGATGAAAAATACATTGGGTGAGATTAACAGCATATTTAGACATTTCACAACAAAAGTTTAGTGAACTTGAGGATATGAGATAAAAAAGAAAAAATCCACCCCGACTGCTGTGGCTCAGTTGACTGGGCATAGTCCCACAGAGCGAAATGGCCAGTTTGATTCCCAGTGAGAGGACATGCCTGGGTTGCAGCTTCCATCCCCGGTTGCGGTGTGTACAAGAAGTGATTGATATTTTTCTCTCATATCGATGTTTCTCTCCCTCTTTCTACCTCCCTTTCCCTCTCTCTAAAAATAAATAAATAAATACATAAATTCATTAATTAAAAAACCATCCAAAATGAAGCTGTCAAAGTTTTAAAAAGGCTTTGTTAAAAATGAACGAAATTTTGAGAAATAAGAACAAGGCAGGAGAGATCACAATACCTGACATCAAACTATACTACAAGACCACTGTAATCAAAACAGCCTGGTACTGGCATAAGAACAGACATAGATCAATGGAACAGAACAGAGAGCCCAGAAATAAACCCAAGTCTCTATGGTCAATTAATATTTGACAAAGGGGGCAGAAGCATAAAATGGGGTAAAAATAGCCTCTTCAACAAATGGTGTTGGCAGATATGGACAACTACATGGAAAACAATGAAACTCAAACACCAACTTACACCACACTAAAAAATAAACTCAAGATGGATAAAATACTTAAATAAAGGTGCAACCCCATAAAAGTCCTAGAGGAGAACATAGGCAGGAAAATCTCAGATATCCCATGCAGCAACATCTTCACTGATATGTCCCCTAGAGCAAGTGACATAAGGAAAGAATAAACAAATGGGACTTCATCAAAATAAAAAGCTTCTGCAAGGCTAAAGAAAACATCAGCAAAATGAAAAGGGACCAACTGGATAGGAAAATATATTTGCCAATGATACCTTGGACAAGGGTTTGATCTCCAAGATATATAAAGAATTCACATGACTCCTCTCCAGGAAGACAAACAACCCAATTAAAAAATGGGCAAAGGACCTGAACAGACCCTTCTCCAAGGAGGACATACAGAGGGCCCAGAGACATATGAAAGGATGCTCGGCATCACTAGCAATCAGAGAGATGCAAATTAAAACCACAATGAGATACCACTTCACACTGGTCAGAATGGCCATCATAAACAAATCAACAAACAACAAGTGGTGGTGAGGTTGTGGAGAAAAGGGAACCCTAGTGAACTGTTGGTGGGGATGCAGACTGCTGCAGCCACTGTGGAAAACAGTATGGAATTTCCTCAGAAAACTAAAAATGGAACTGCCTTTTGACCTGGCAATTCCACAGCTGGGATTATGCCCTAAGAATCCTGAAACACCAATTCAAAAGAACCTATGCACCCCAATGTTCATAGCAGCACAATTTACAATAGCCAAGTGCTGGAAGCAACCTAAGTGCCCATCAGCAAATGAGTGGGATCAAAAAACTATGGTACGTTTACACAATGGAATTCCATGCAGCAGAAAGAAAGAAGGAGCTCATACCCTTTGCTACAGCATGGACGGAACTGGAGAGCATTATGTTAAGTGAAATAAGCCAGGCGGTGAAAGACAAATACCATATGATCTCACCTATAAGTGGAACCTAATCAGCAAAACAAACAAGCAAGCAAAATACAACCAGAGACTTTGAAATAAAGAACAAACTGACAGTAACCAGAGGGAAGAGGGGAGAGGGATAACGGGGGAAAATAGAGGAAGTGTCATCAAGGAACATGTATAAAGGACCCATGGACAAAGACAACCAGGTAGGACCGAGGGTGGGAGGTGGGAGTGGGTGGGTGGGGCAGGGGAAAGTGGTGGCGGGAAAATGGCGACAACTGTACTTGAACAACAATAAAAAAAGAAAAAGAAAGAAAGATATGGAAAAAATGCTGTGAAAGAGGATTGTTGGAGAAGAATTTCAAGTAAATATATTTAGCAATGCAAATCCTTGTTTCTGGGCAGAAGATTTAAAGAAATTTTGTTAAGATGGCAATAATCCTCAAATTGATCTTCATGTTAAACAGAATTTCTATAAAAGTCCTCACTGAATTTTTTCTTACTGAAATTGTCAGACTCATTATAAAATTCTTATGGAAATGAAAGGGACTCAGAATAGTCAAGACAATCTTGAGAAAGAAGAACAAAATTGTAGAAGTCATACTTTTCAATTTCAAAGCTCACTAGAAAGCCACAGTAGGGTGGTAGTGGCCTAAGGACAGACATAGATTAATAAAATAGAATTTAGAGTCTAGAAAGAAAAAATATATATCCAGCCATTGTTCATGTAATGATAATGGTTTGTGCAATATCGATGTAACCTGGCAGCCAGCAAAGTGGACGGGAATGTGCATGTGTGAACAATGACGACTTCACTGCGCTTGTCAGTGGGGGTAGATGCCGTTGAGTGAGCATGTGTACTGTGTGGCTGTCATATTGAAAATGACTGAGCGAGTAGAGCAATGAATCTATATCAAATTTTGAGTTAAGCTTGAACATTCCTCCATTCTACCTCCCCCACCCCCTTTCCCTCTGGTAATCACCATACTGTTGTCTGTGTCTATGAGTTTTGTTTTGTGTTTTGTTTTTTGCTTAATCCCTTCACCTTTTTCACCCAGCTCCCTAACCCCCCTCCGCTCTGACAGCTGCCAGTCTATTCTCTATGTCTACGAGTCTGTTTCTATCAATAGTTTGCTTGTTTGTTCATTATATTCCACATATGAGTGAAATCATATATCTGTCTTGCTGTGACTGGCTTATTTCACTTAGCATAATACTCTCCAGGTCCTTCCATACTGTTGCAAAAGGTAAGATTTCCTTCTTTAAAACTAGACAGTATTTTAGCCGTGGTTAGTGTGGCTCAGTGGATTGAACGCCAGCCTGCGAACCAAAGGGTCACTGGTTCGATTCCCAGTCAGGGCACATGCCTGGGTTGCTGGCCAGGTCCCCAGTAGGAGGTGCATGAGAGGCAACCACACACTGATATTTCTCTCCCTTTTTTTCTCCTTCCGTTCCCCTCTGTGTAAAAATAAATAAAAATAAATCAATAAAACTAAACAGTATTTTAAAGCTAAAATAATTATATATTGCGGGCTTTCTAACATAAATGAAAGTGAAATATATGCAAACAAAAGCAAAAAGGCTGAAAATAGTAAAAATGGAATTATACAGTTTAAAATTTTTATACTCTATTCAAAGTGGTATATATTACTTAAGAATATATTGTGATAAATTGTGGATATATGCTATATATAAATCGAAAAAAACAATAGAAAACATTTTTCAGCTTTTTTGAGGCGTAACTGACGGGTGAAGCTGTAGTGTACTCTAAGTGCACAATGTGACGATTTGACATGAATGTACACGGTGAAAGTGTTCCCACCGTCACATCCATCACCTCACATACTAACCTTTCTTTTTTGGTGAGAATATTTAAATTCCACTCTCTTAGCAAATTCAATTATAGATCCTTAGACCTTATTCATCTTATCATCGAAAGTGTATGTCCCTTTACCAGCCTCTCCACTCCCTATTTTCCCCCCTCCATCCCCTGGCAACAACCCATTCTACTTTCTGTTTCTATCAGTTCAACTTTTTTTTTTAATTCCGCATTTAAATGACACCATGCATAATGCCCTCCAAATTCATCCATGTTACTGCAAATGACAGGATTCCCTTTTCAAGGCTGAGTAATATCTGTGTGTGTGTGTGTGTGTGCATATCACATTTTCTTTATCCATTCATCTGGGGACACTCAGGCTGTTTCTGTAACTCGGCTACTGTGAATAATGCTGCAGTGAACATGGGAGGGCAGATAGCTCTTCCAGATAATGATTTCATTTCCTTTGGATATAGACCCAGAAGTTGGATTGCTGAATCATATAGTAGTTCTATTTTTAATTTCTTGAGGAACCTCCATACTGTTTTCCATAGGGGCTGCACCAGTTTACGTTTCCAACAATGTACAAGGGTTCCCCTTTCTCTACATCTTCAATAGCATGTATTGCCTCTTGTTTTTTTTTTAAATAATAGTCATCCTAATAAGAGTGAGGTAATATTTCACTGTGGTTTTGATTTGTATTTCCTTGATAATTAGTGATGTTTAGCATCTTTGACAAACCTAGCATATTACTAGGTATATTACATAGAGTAACATACAGCTAGCATATTACTCTATGGAAAAAAGACTGAATGCTTCCTCTAAGATTAAGCACAAAAAATAATGTCTGGCCTCCCCGCTCCTGTTCAACAATGTACTGGAGGTTTTAGCTCTTCCACTATGGTAAGAAAAAGAAATAAAAGGTACCCAGATTTTAAAGAAAGAAGTAAAGCTGTCCTCACATATAACTTTATTCTCTATGGAAAGTGCCAATAAATCTACAGTAAAAAACAAAAAAAACCCACCCAATGAGTCTAGCAAGGTTGCAAAAGAAAAGTCAACTGCATTTCTATATACCAGCAACTAACAATTAGAACGGAAGTAAAAATAACATTTGTAATAGCATCACAACATTCAAAATATTTAGGGATAAAGTTAACAAAAGATGTACAAGGCCTGTATACTGAAAATTACAAAACAGTGCTGAGACCAATTAAAGAAAATCCAAATAAATAGAGACATATCCTATGTCCTCAGACTGGAAGACTCGATGTTGCTAAGATGGGTAAATTGACAAGGCAATTCTAAAATGTATATGGAAATGCAAAGGACCTAGAAGAACCAAAACTAATTTTTGAAAATAACAAACTACAGGACTTACAGTATCTCATTTCAAGCTATAGTAATTAAGACAATGTCATGTTGCTGTAAAAATCAGTGAAAAAGAAGAAAGTGAAATAATAGGTCCATACACAGAGGACCTCAACAGACTTCTCCAAAGAGGACATACAGGTGGCCAACAGACATATGAAAAGATCCTCGAAGTCACTAATCATGAGAGAACTGCAATTTAAAACCGCAATGAGATACCATCTCACACCTGTCAGAATGGCTGTCATCCATAAATCAACAAACAAGTGTTGGAGAGGATGTGGAGAAAGGGGAATACTTGTGCACTGTTGGTGGGAATGCAGATTGGTGCATGTGGAAAACAGTGTGGAAGTTCCTCAAAAAATTAAAAATAGAACTACCTTATGGCCCAGCAATTCCACTTCTGGCTATTTATTTTAAGAAATCCCAAATACTAATTCGGAAAGGTATACGCATTCCCTGTGTTTAGTGTAGTATTATTTACAACAGCCAAGATATGGAAGCAAACCAAGTACTCATCAATAAACAAGTGGATAAGGAAATGGTAGTACGTATATACAATGGAATATTACTCGATCATAAAAAAAATGAAAACTTACCATTTGGAACAACATGGATGGACCTAGAGGGTATCAAACTAAGTGAAATATGTGAGATAGAAAAAGACAAATACCATATGATTTGCCTTATATGTGGAATCTAAAAAACAAAATAAGCAAATGAAACAGAAATAGGCTCATGGATACAGAAAACAAACTGATGGTTACCAGAGGGAAGGGTGCTTGAGGGACTGGGTGAAAAGGTGAAGGGATCGAGAAGTACAGATTGGTAGTTACGAAGCAGTCACAGGGATGCACAGTCCAGCATAGGGAATATGCTCAGTAATATTGTATTAACTATGTGTGGTGCCATGTGGGCAGTGGAGTTACCGGGGGATCAATTCATAAATTCCATAAATGTCTAACCACTGTGTTGTATACCTGAAATTAATACAATATTAATATTGAATGTCAAGTGTAATAGAAAAATAAAAATATTTTTAAAACAGTATGTAATTCACAAAAAGAAATAGGCCCATACATGTGTGGTTAATTGATTTTCAACAAAGGTATAAATGCAATCCAATGAGGGAAAGAATACCATTTTCAATAAATGGGGCTGGAGCAACTGAATAGCCATATGCAAAAAAAAAAATTGAACTTTGACAGTTCCCTCACTTCACGACATATACAAAAATTAATATGAGATGAATCATAGACCTAAATGTAAAACTGAAAACTACAAAAATTTATTAAATAAAATGCAGGTTGTAATCTTAGCCACTTTTGGTTTGGCAAATGTTTAACCAGCACTGCAAAAGCACGGATATAAATGAAGCATTGATAACTTGGACTTTATCATAATTAGAAATCCTTTTTTTTCCTCAAGAAGAGACTTATGAAAATAAGACAAGCCACAGACTAGGAAAAAACATTGCAAAGTATATATGTAATAAGGGATTTGTATCAAGATTATGTAAGAATTTTGAAAACAACCCATTTTAAAAAATGGGTAAAAGATAGGAATAGCACTTCACTGAAGAAAATACACAGATGACGAATAAGCACATAAAAATGTTCAATATCACCAGTCATCAAAGACATGCGAATTAAAACCATGATTAGGTACTATTACACACTTGGGAAAATGGCTAAAATTTAAAAGACTGACTATACCAAGTTTTGGCAAGGATGTAAAGAAACTGGACCTTTCATACATGGTGAGAATGTAATGATACAATCACAATGGAGAACAGTTTAGAAGTTTCTTACAAAGTTAAACACATCTACCATACCATCCAGCCGTCCCATTCCTTTCTATTTAGCCAAGAGAAATAAAAGCATATGAGGCGTGTCCAGAAAGTATCCAGCCATGTACTATGAAAAATAGAGACATTCATTGAAGAAGACACATGAAACACTGTACTTAGGACAATGACGCCTCAGTCCCCTTCAAAGCAGGCACCTTAGACCTCACACAGTTCTCCCCGTCACCATCAGCTGTCCCGTTGTATTTTCCTGAATCTCATCGATGGTCTGAAATCTCTTCCCTTTCAAAGGCGATTTTAGTTTTGGGAAAAGCCAGAAGTCATGGGTGCCAAATGTAGGCTGTAGCAGGGCTGAGTCACCTGGTGATTTGATCTTTTCCAAAAACCTCTACAGGAGACGTGATCCATGAGCAGGCAGGTTGTTGTGATGAAGCTGCCAATCAGCAGCTGCCCATAGCTGTGGCCTTCTGAATCATCCCAACAGTTTCTGCAGAGGAATGTTCAAGCTTAACACAAAACCTGATGCAGATTCATCGCTCTACTCGTTCAGTCATTTTGAATGTGACAGCCACACAGTATACGCACGTCCACTGCCCCCACTGACTTGTACAGTGAAGTTATCATTGTTCACGCATGTGCATTCCAGTCCACTCTCCTTGGCTGCCAGGTTGCATCGATGCTGCGCAAACTGTTCTCCTTATACTAACAATGATTGGACTTTTTCTGGGCAGACCTCGTATGTCTATATAAAGATAGATGTGTGCACAAATATTCACAGCAGCTTTATTTGTAACAGACAAAACTGGAAATAGCCCAAATGTCCATCAACACATGAATGGTTAAACTGGTGGTACATAAATAAAATGGAATACTACTCCAGCACTACAACAAATGGACTATGACCACACGCAACCACAAAACCGAATCTCAAACTAATTATTGTATTCTGAGTGAAAGAAGCCTGGCCAAAAAAATAAAAAGGAAAGAAAAGAAAACAGATTATATGATTCCATTTATATGAAATCTAGGAAATTTTAAAAAAATAGATTAGTAGGCTTCAGGATGGATTGCATGTGGGTGTGAAAGAGAGAGAGTTGCGAAGAATAACTAAGAATGTAGCCTAAGCAACCAGAAGGATGGTAATTGCCACCGTAAGTGAAACACTGCAGGGGTAGCCGATTTTAGGGGAAAGGTCAGGCAGGAGTTCAGTTTTGGTTGTGTTTGAGACATTCGAGTAGAGATGCTGAGTAAAAAGTTGGCTATGACAGTCTGGACATCAGGACGGAGAACTGGGTTGGAGAAAATTTAGAAGGCTCACTCCAGGACTTTCACTCCTACCCACCGATATGTATCGCTCTCTGAATGTTGCTATGCCTTCTCACAGGTTTCCCGGCCTCCAGCTCTTACACTTGCAATCCATCTTCCCTGCCCCATTCTGGAGGGATCTTCTAAACTGCAAAGTAGGCCATATGATGCCCCTGCTTAAAAAATAAAGCAGAAAATGGAGGAGGAGTAAGAGGAGAAGGGATAAAGTCTCATCTTGTTAACCCAGCACCCTAGGTCTTTTGTGACATGTCCTTTGCTTCACCAACTTCCCTGCAACCTCAGTCCTCCCTTCCACCTCTAAGTGCAGCTCCCTCTGACCCAGCCTTCCCCAAATGCTAGCAGTTCCCTGATCCTCGTCATGTGTTCCCTCTGCCTAGAAGAAGGGCTTTCTCTCTCAACCAGCAACCTAGGTGTGTACCCTGACCGGGGATTGAACCCACGAACTTTTGATGCGCGGGACGACGCTCCAACCAACTGAGCCATGCTGCCAGGGCATGATCTGTTTCTTGACTTCACTATGTTCGGTTTGTGAAAACTCATCAAGTTGTCCATAATTTTTGTGTGCTTTTGTGTGTGTGTTATACTGCAATAAAGGAAAAACTAAACTCAGGTGGTTAACCATTTTTAAAAAGCAAGGAGGTATAGGCATGCCTCAGAGATATTGCGAATTCAGTTCCTGACCACCACAATAAAGCAAATATGGCAATAAAGTGAGTCACACGAATTTTTGGTTTTCCAGAGCATGTGTCTTATGGTTACACTATACTGTAGTCTATTAAGTGTGCAATAGTATTATGTTTATAAAAGTAATGTACATATTTTAGTTTTAAAATACTTTATTGCTAAAAAACGTTAACCATTGTCTGAGTCTTCAGCTAGTAACAATCTTATTGCTGATGGAGGATCTTACCTTCAATTCGTAAGAAATCTGCAAACTACAGTAAAGCAAAGCTTGATAAAATAAGGTATGCCTGGAAATACCATAAAATTCAAGATGAGAGAGAGGAAGCTATGATTCATAAAAGTCACTCAGAGATCTTCTAGGGTGCTAATAATGTTCTATTTCTTAAGCTATGTGGTGATTATACAGTTGTTTAAATTATAATTATTCTTGACTTGGGGTGATGAACACATAATACAATATACAGAAAAGGTATTATCTTAAACCTATATAATCTTATTAACCGATGTCACCAC
This sequence comes from Desmodus rotundus, assembly GCF_022682495.2. NCBI lineage: Eukaryota > Metazoa > Chordata > Mammalia > Chiroptera > Phyllostomidae > Desmodus > Desmodus rotundus. The sequence goes on along the minus strand of NW_026527241.1, from coordinate 36,488 downwards.
AATAAATTCAATAAAATATAAAAACAAAAGAATTACAATTATTCTTAAAAAGTGAATATGTTTTATGTACTTGTATGTCTCTATAATATATGTTACCATTAAAATGTTTTTATAAGTACATACATTTTCAGGATATATTTGTAAAGTATTTACAAAAATATACTTTACAGATATAAATACAAAATCAAAGTGCAATAGAGTATCTATAGTATGTTATCCTTTGTGTAAGAGAGAAGTAGAAATGATAATATATGTATATGTGCAAAAAGAAACACAGTAAGAGTAAACTAGAGATGAGGGATTTATTACCTACAGGGGATGGGGTGAAAAGGGTTAGAGAATGGGAATGGAGTACAGGGGATGGTGGGGTGACACTTCTCTGGGTGTAAGTTTTTTATAGTTTTGACTTTTAAAATCATGTTGATGTTGTACATAGTCAATCAACGAGGATGGAGGAAGAACAAAATGTAATACAAACAGAAATAAATGAGCCTATTTCAAATGAATAACATTACACTGAAGGGGAAAAAACAAAAAGAACTGTAAACAGATATTAAACCCTAGTTAGTACCTTTATTTTTCTCAGTGGTATGGGCTGGCAGTCCTGAAACTACTGAATACACATCCTAGGATTGAACAAATAAGTAAATATATTGTGGATAGTGAGAACCTGGTTTCTTCACTGCCAGAGAAAGGAAAGGGGGAAGGCTAGGATGAACCTTGTGGTTTGAGATTGGAATTGGAGTACCAGTGTGAACTCATCTTGAAAATGATACACAGATGGCCCTGGCTAGTGTGGCTCAGTGGACTGAGTGCCGCCGGACTGTGGACCAAAGGGTCACCAGTTCGATTCCCAGTCAGGGCACATGCCTGGGTTGTGGGCCAGGTCCCCAGTGCAGGCACATGAGAGGCAACTGCACATTGATGTTTCTCTCCCTCTCTCTCACCCTCCCTTCTCCTCTCTCTCTCTCTAAAAATAAATAAATAAAATCTTTTAAAAAACGATACACAGATGATAGATAGATAAGAGAGCTAATGTGTGCATGTGTCTGTAGAAATGTGTATATATAAGCTCTGTCTACTGAGATGGCCTAGAAGCAATGACCCCCTAGTTGCAGCAGTGAGCACACCCAGAGTCCATATCTTGGTATCTCCACCAAAAGGAACCAAGGCTGGATTCTTGGAGAAATAGCTGATTCCAGAGCTGGAGCAGGGAAAGCACAACATGAAACCGAAACATCTCGCTGTTCTAAAAAGTAAGGAAGTGCTCCAAGAATGGTGGGCATATCAAAAGGACACAAAAGCAAGCTTGAAAAGACTCCCCTTGTCAGATTCTGTGACAATTTGGGCATCAAAATAAGTAATGAATGTAACAGTTTACAACCCATGAAATAAAGTAAGAATCCACGAATCTGCATGACAAGACTGAATGTATGAATGAACAAATAAATAAATAAATGGGAGGAGAAGAGAAGGCTCTTCTTTATTGTAGATGAAATAATAAATGTAGAAGGAATAATGGAATGAGAAAATCACCGTTGGGCAACCACCAAAGGAATAATTGCTTCAGTCAAGTGCAGTGGGACTGGCGGAGAGTGAGGGCAAACCGTGGCTTATTCCACACTCTTCTGTGTCATTCAAACACCTCACAATGTGCATGCTCTCATGCATTACTTGTATAATTAAAAATATGTTTATTCTTTTGACATGCTGAGGGACAAGTGTTTGTCACTGTCAGTGCTCACTGCAAGATAGTGGGAGATATAAATAAGTTGCACTGAGCGGACACCCAGGAGCACTGTCTCCTGAGAGACAGAGATAAGAGCAGCAGCCCTAATTAACTGTAATACCGAAAAACACACTAGAACATGGTGATAAGTGGAATCGCTCTTGCCTGAGTACCTTAGCACAGTGCTGGGAACATAATAAGCACTCAATATATGCTTGCAGAAAATGTAAAACAGTATATACAGCCCACTAACTTTGTGCAAATATAAGTATTATATAAAAGTATATATAGATATACATATACAAGCATATAGGTATATACTTATATTTACAAAAAGAAACACAGGAAGGATAAACAAAAAACTAATAAAAAAATAGTGACCTAGCCATGGCTGGGTGGCTCTGTTGGTTGGAACATTGTCCAGTACCAAAAGGTTGCAGGTTCTATTCCTGGTCAGGGCACACACATAGGATGTGGGTTGGATCCCTGGTCGGTGCAAACGGGAAGCAACCAATCTTAGTTTCTCTCTCACATCGACGTTTCTTTCTTTCTTTCTTTCTTTCTTTCTTTCTTCCTTCCTCCCTCCCTCCCTCCCTCTCTCTCTCTCTCTCTCTCTCTCTCTCTCTCTCTCTTTCTTTCTTTCTTCTTTCTTTCCTTTTCTTTCTTTCTTCTTTCTTTCCTTCTTTCTTTCTTTCTTTCTTTCTTTCTTTCTTTCTTTCTTCTTTTTCCTTTTCTTTCTTTCTTTCTTCTTTCTTTTCTTTCTTTCTTTCTTTCTTTCTTTCTTTCTTTCTTTCTTTCTTTCTTTCTTTCTTTCTTTCTTTCTTTCTTTCTTTCCTTTTCTTCCTTCCTTAGTTTCTTTCTTCGTTTCTTCCTTCCTTTCTTTCTTTCTTTCTTTCTTTCTTTCTTTCTTTCTTTCTTTCTTTCTTTCTTTCTTTCTTTCTTTCTTTCTTTCTTTCTTTCTTTCCTTTTCTTCCTTCCTTAGTTTCTTTCTTCGTTTCTTCCTTCCTTCCTTTCTTTCTTTCTTTCTTTCTTTCTTTCTTTCTTTCTTTCTTTCTTTCTTTCTTTCTCTTTCTTTCTTTCTTTCATCTCTCTCTCTTCCTTCCCCTCTCTCTAAAAATCAGTAAACATATCCTCGAGTGATGATTAAAACAGTTACAAAAGAACAGTGACCTATGAGAGAGTTAGTGTAACAGGGTACAGGGATGGGATAGAAGCTATATTATACACCTTAGACTATCCATTGGAAACATAAAAATGGTTTACGTTTCATACTCACATTTACTTATTAAAAATTAAATTTTGATAAAAAAATGTAAAAACCAATCCCTAAAAAGGAAAACAAATTGGAATAAATAAACCTAACTTTATCACACTCATGACATAGCATCCATAGATAATACATCATTTCAGCAACCTTAGAACACAGTGTTTTGAATGCATATCCTTGGTAGAATACATTCCAAGGACGAATAGAGCTACCAGGAAATCTTAGACTTCTTTCAGGAGTCTAATTGTCAGTAGAAACATTGGTTTTGTTACTTTACTGCAGAGAAGCTATAACAGAAATGTTAAGAACCAAGCAAGATATTCAGTATAAAAAGTGCCACTTTTGAAGTATAAAAATTAAAAAATGCATAAACATCTTGGAATGTTCATTTTGAATTAGAAATACTAATATGATCCAAGGACTTCTTTATTTGTCTCAAAGAACATTTTTCTTGTTCTGTTCATTGAAAATAGCTAGAAGCAGCGATGCCCAGTATCAATGTGCACACCGAGCACCTTCATCTTGTTGTCCACATACATCCTAACTGGAAAGGTCCGGGGCTCTTTGGAGAAATGGCCAAATCCAGGTCTAGAGCAGGAAACGTTTATTATGGGTCTGGGGCACCTTTTCAGACTAGAAACCAAGAAACTTACAAAGACAACTAGTGTCATGTCGAGAAGGCACCAAAGCAAACTTGCAGGGGCTCTCACTGGCTAAATGAGGGATAATTTGAGCATCAAACAGAATAATAATTGCAATGGATCAAAACACACTAAATATATTTTAAAAACAAAAACAATGAGTTCATAATGACACGAAGCACAAGAAGAAGAAAACAAAAGTCTAAACAAAAACCTCATTTGAACCATTGGACCCATAGGGCGTCAATTTCTTACTCTAATATTGGCACTTGCAATGAAAGCATTACATCTTCATCTTGTCTTTCCTGTGTGAACTGTATTTTGGGTAACCCGATAGCCTGAATTGATGAAGGAAAATTTTTACTTATATAAGAATGTTGGTTAATAAATGTAGGAAAGTGATGTAATTTTAGAAAAATTACCACTTTGCAAATCCTAATAAAAGTCACTGATTCAGGCAATAATCATCAATAGATGAAATCATTAGATGAAAGTTTGATGGGGAAATTTTCCCTGAAGGGGTCAGGAGATTACCACCATAATGAAACTTAAGATCAATAAAAGCAGGGTCACGAGATATTATATGCCTCCTGGTGTGTTGAAATAGAAATCTCACAGCACCACCGATGAAGCGTTCTTGCAAAATAAATAAATAAATAACCTGAATACAATAGAGTCTTCAGTGCTAACTTCCATGTCCAAGAAAGATGGGGAGTAAGAACATGTTAAATGACACCACAAGGGAGCAAACAGACAAATTCAAAAGGTGAGTCCTTCTACAACACAACTGCGACAAGTCAAGGTCACGACACAAAAAGCGGGAAGAGAGGACCTGGTCTAGATTAAGGGACCCTTAAGAGACATCAGACAATGCAGTGTGTTCTATTTAAAACAAGCCCACTCTAAAAAAGACATCTGATTATGAAGACAACTGGGTAATTGTGGATTTGCTTGTCATTAGACATTACCAAGAACATTATTAGACATTACTATGCTTAAGTGTAATGGCATAGTGGTTTTATTAAATTATGTCCTTTCAAAAATGCATATTGAAGTATATAGGAATGTGATATGGTGTCTGGGATTTGCTTTTAAATACTGCAACAAAAGAAAAAAATGGAATAGATGAAACATGATAGAATCTTATTTATGGTCTAAACATGGTGTTGGTGGTAGTGGTGGTGGGTGTGTTTATGCCACTGTCTGCTTTGTACATTTGAAATGTTCATAATAAAAACATTATCGTTTGTTGAGAGAATGAAAGGGGGCCCTGGCTAAGAAAAATTCCACAGTGAGTTGGAAAGAAGCATTTTCATTCAAGCTTGGGGCTAAAGCTTTGTTTAGATTCAGTAATTAGGACAGTTAAACATGGGTGAGAAAGGTACCAAACCATTCTCAGCTGCTTAGACACCAATCTTGGACATTCCTTACGATAGGAATGTGGTCTTTCGTTTTTTTAAATAAAAGAACCATTAATGCTAGTCATTTCTAGATACTGCTAATATTCTATTTCTTGAGCTCAACAGTGGTTACATGGGTGTTCAGTTATAACTATTTGTTAATCTACCCGTATAAATCTTATGCACATTTCTAACTGGATAATGTTAATATTCTATTTCTTGAGCTCGCAGTGGTTACATGGGTGTTCGCTTTATAACTATTTGTTAATCTGCGTGTAGAAATATTATGCACATTTCTAAATTTAACTTGAAAATGTTAACTTAAAAAAAAAAGCCTCGTTGAGTGGTAAAACAGCACTCATTCTCTCAGTTCAGTGCAGCCTGAGCTGGCTAAGCAGCCCACAGCAGCCCCACAAAGGTGGCGGAGTACTCTCATTTCCAAGAAAAAAAATGGGAGGAAATAAAGAATTTTCAAGATCCTCTAAAATGGGCTTATCTTTCCACCTGCACAGGGAGGTAAACAGAGGGGCACAGGCAGAAGGGAACCAGGGGTCTCCCATTCCTAGAATGTTGGAGTTGATTCAAAATGAAGGACTGTGGCTGTAAGTGTATGACTCAGTTCCCTCTGTATCCTCCCCCTACAGCTCTGCCTGTTGGTTCCTAGGTGCTTATCTCACAGAGACTGGCCTTTTTGGAGAATGCTTTCTTCCCCTTGCCAAGTGAGGAAGGTTGCTTCAGGGTGGAGAGTAGGGTAGGGGGCTTGAATCCAGCTGGCTTCTACCACCCTCCTTTCTTCAGTGCTGTTCCTCACTATTTATTTCCAAACACCTCACCAGAACAATCTTTTCTCCTGAGAGCTTAGAAAGACATGGGTTGGAGGCTAGCTGAGGGAAAACCAAGATAGCAGGGGTCCAAGTCAATATTTCTGTCTTTAAGAAGTCTGGACTTCCGGTCAAGATGGCAGAGTGGGCAAACATACAAACACATCAGTATTACAATTAAAATATACAATAACCATCCCTCAGAACCATCAGAAATCAAGCTCAATGGAAGTCTGACAACTATGGAATTAAAGAAACCATATCTATCCAGACTGGCAGGAGGGGTGAAGACAGGGAAAGGACTGGTCCCACAACCATGTGTGGTATAAAAATTCAAGAAGGACACCTAGGGAGCGAGGAGTCGCAGCTCCACACAAGGGCCTCCCAGCGCAGGGTTTGAGTACAAGGACAGTAAGTCCCCACAACTTCTGGCTGCAAAAACCATTGGGGATTGAGTCATAGGAAGACACTTCTAGAGCCCCAAGCGGTTCCTCCTAAAGAATACACACAAGGATTCACCTACTCAGACTCACTCCCTCTCAGCTCCAGCACCAGGGTAGCAGCTTGAAAGGCACCAGTGGCACACAGGGAGAAACTGAAGTGTCTGGCATCAAGGTGAGCAGGGGCCATTGTCCCTTTTCTAAACCCTACCCCCACAGAGCCAGCAAGCTGGTGCCATATCTGAGAATCCATCAACCTGGCTAACACTGTTTGACCTGCCCTGGAGATCCCCAAAGACTCTGCCCCACCCAACTTATGGGCCCACCCAAAGCTGCTTTCCCATATGAATGACTGGTCTTGGCTCATGCTTCACAACTTCCTAAATCCTATCAAACAAGCAACAGCTGGCTTCAGTGAGCTCCAGGCCAGGCACTAGCAGCAGCCAGCCTAGATTCACAGCTTGGCTTTGCCTGGGAATCTCCAGGCCCAGCACAAGTAGCAGCCATCTCAGATTGCTTTATAGCTCAGGCAGGATGGCCCCAGGCAGAACACAGGTTGGGGCTAACCTTGGCCTGCATCATCTGGGAAACCCCAGGACCAATGCACTCAGTGGATAGCTACAAACCACGTCAGAGCACCACCACCCTGCCGCTGCACAGCTGGTTAGTGGCCAGTGATCACAGCCAGTCCTTGAAACTGTCTGGCCTGCGTAAATCCCTCCCATCCATCTGCCAAGAATGCTCAAGGCTCAACTACAATAGGAAGGTGAACTGAGCCCACACGAAGGGTGCACCTTGAGTACCCAGCTTGGGTAATAGGAGAGGCTGTGCCACTGGACCCTACAGGACACCTACTATGTTAGGCCACACTACCAAGACAGGGAGTCAAAGCAGCTCTACCTAACACATAGAAACAAACACAGGGAGGCTGCCAAAATGAGGAGACAAAGAAACATGGCCGAAATGAAAGAACAGATCAAAACTCCAGGAAAAGAGCTAAACAAAATGGAGATAAGCAATGAATCAGATGCAGAGTTCAAAACGCTGGTTATAAGGATGCTCAAGGAACTTAGTGAGGACCTCAGCAGCATAAAAAAGACCCAGTCAGAAATGAAGGATACACTAATTGAAATAAAGAACGATTTACAGGGAAACAACAGTAGAGTGGATGAAGCTGAGAATCAAATCAACGATTTGGAACATGAGGAAGAAAAAAAAACCAACCAATCAGAACAACAAGAAGAAAAAATAATCCAAAAATATGAGGATAGTATAAGCAGCCTCTGGGACAAATTCAAGAGGTTCAACATTCACATCATAGGGGTGCCAGAAGGAGAAGAGAAAGAGCAAGAAATTGGAAATCTATTTGAAAAACTAGTAAAAAAAAAAATCTTCCCTGATTTGGTGAAGGAAATAGACATGCAAGTCCAGGAAGCACAGAGATTCCCAAACAAGATGGATGCAAAGAGGCCCACGCCAAGCACATCATAATTACAATGCCAAAGGTTAAAGATAAAGAGAGAATCTTAAAAGCAGCAAAAGAAATTAGATACCTTCAGGGGAGTTCCCATAAGACTGTGAGCTGATTTCTCAAAAGAAACTTTGCAGGCTAGAAGGGATTAACAAGAAATATTCAGAGTCATGAAAAGCAGGGGCCTACAACCAAGATTGCTCTACCCAGCAAAGATATCATTTAGAATTGAAGGGCAGATAAAGAGTGTCCCAAACAAGAAAAAACTAAAGGAGTTTATCACCACCAAACCATTATTATATGAAATATTAAAGGAACTTATTTCAGGAAAGGAAGATCAAAACTATGAACAATAAAATGGCAATAACTACATATCTATCAACAATTGTATCGAAAACAACAAACTAAGCAAACAGGAAGAATGGAGACAGAATCATGAATTTGGAGAGTGTTTTGATAATTACCAGATGGGAGGGGGGTGGGGGAGAATGAGTGAAGAGGTGAGGGATTAAGACGTACAAAGACGAAGTTAAACAACAGCCATGGGGATGTAAAGTACACTATAGGAAATGGAGTAGCCAAAGAACTTATACGCATGACTCATGGACATGAACAATGGTGGGAGGATTGCCTGAGGGGGTCAGGGGTGCTGGGTGGACCGAGGCAAAGGGGAAAAAATCAGGACAACTGTAAAAGCATACTCAATAAAATATAATTTTAAAAAATACAGAGGAAGTCTGAGATCCTTAGCCTGGCATTCAGGGTCTGGCCCACACACCAGAGTAGCATGCCTCACCCAGGCTAGAACAGAATGCTGTCACCACGCTCCCAATGCATCTGGCTTTCTGGGGCCCTCACCTCATACCCAAGCTTTTGTATGAGCTTTTCGCTCATGTAGGCACCTTTTTTTATTTAATCAAGGTGTGCTTGGTACTAATTATACGACTTGACATTATTATGAACACTTTACGAATATTACCTCACTTATCCACACAACTCCATATTGTAGGCACTATTATGACCCCACTTAATAGATAAGGAAGTTGAGGTGAAAGGAAGGAAAGTGACATGGATTCACACCCAAGCAGCTTGGAGCCAGAGTCCATGCTCTTAGCCACTATATTGCTTCTTAAGCATGTTCCAGCCCTGGCTGTTGTGCCTTGGTGGATTGAACACCGGCCTGCGAACCTAAGCGTTGCTCGTTCAATTCCCAGTCAGGGCACATGCTTGGTTTGCAGGCAGGGTCCCTAGTAGGGGGCGTGCGAGAGGCAACCACACATTGATGTTTCTCTTCGTCTCTCCTTCCCTACCCGTCTAAAAGTAAATAAATAAAAAAATTTAAAAAGGTTTCCAATTTACTTGCCCATACCTCTCCCCATAGACCCTGACATTCTCAAGCTCCCACAGCCCCCAGGTCCCACTTTTGCCTCTCATTATGATGAAACAATCTGACTACTTACTTGGCTTTCCATTTTTAAAAACTTGTACACCAGGCATAAGTGCACAACTCTTAATGAATTGTTACTAAGTAACCACCCATGGAATCAGCACAGAAATCAGGAAACAGTACATTCCCAGCATTCCAGAAAGCCTCTTGGGCCTCCTACTCAGACCCCAAATGCAATTCTGATGTCTATTACCACAGATTAGCTTCACCTTGTTTAGAGCTTTATCTGAACGGAACCACCCTGTGTATGCTGTTTTGTGTCTGTTTCATCTTGCTCAGTGCATTTATGGAATTCATCCAGATTGTTGTCTGTGGTTGTGAGGCATTTCTTCTTGTTGATGTGTAGTATTCCACTGTGTGGATATACCACAATTTATTTATCATTCTTCTGTTGATGGCATTTGAGTTGTTTCTGGTTTGGGCTAATCCAAATAATGCTTTTTATGATCATTATTGTGCATGTCTTTTGATAAACATATAAGCATTTCTGTTGGGCACATACCTAGGAGTAGGACTGCTGGGTTATGGGGTGTGCATATGGTCACCTTTAGTAGATATAGCTAAGCAGTTTCCAAAGTGGTTTTATCCATTTATACTCTCATCAGTAGTGTATACGAATTCCAACCACTCGTCATTCTCACCAACATTCAGCATTGTCTTTTTCTTTTTAGTCACTCTAGTGAGTGTGGTTTTATATCATATTTTATTGCCTACAAATTAATTTGTATGTTATGTCTTCCTTTATATTCCTTATGTCTCTTATTTATTAATATTTTTCTTGCTTCAGGGCAATAGCCAGGACTTCCAGTATAATTTAAATAAAAGTTCTCATAGTAGACATCCTTGCCTCATTCCCAGTCTTAGATGAAAATAGATTTTCTTTACATAACATATGTTAAATCGAGGAATTTCCCTTATATTTGTAGCAAATTTAAGTTTGCTAAGTCTTTTATCATGATGCTTTGTTTGCACCTGTTGAAATCATTATAGAATTTTTCATATAATTTGTGTACAATTAGATCATTGTTATGTTTTCCTTTAAATATTTTGTAGAGTTCGTCATTGACAGTCTCTGGTCTGGAGGTTTCTTTGTGGAAAGGTTTCTAATTATAAATTCAATTATTAAAGTCAATAGTTATAGGATTGTTGCAACTTAAATTTTTTCTCGTGTGAGTGAATTGTATTTTTCCAGGGATTTTTCCCATTTTATCAACATTTTCAAAATTGTAGCTACAAAGTCCTTCGTAGTACTGTCTTATTTCATTTTAATGGATCTGGGACCCATAGTGTAGTGCCCCTTGTAGGGTTCCTGATGCTAGTTATGTGGTTTGTATATATTTTTTCTGGGTGAGTCTCAGGGATTTATCATTTTTTTCTAGTTTTTCTTCAAAGAAGCAACTTTTAGCTTTGTTGATCCTCTCTGTTGTAATTCTTCTGTTTCTCCTCTCTGGTTTTCTATTTCATTGATTTGTGTTGTTATCTGCTTTTCTTCCCCTCTACTTTCTTTAATTTGTTGTTTCTAACTTCTTGAGATGGACTTTCAGCTTTTTAAAACTAATACATGAATTTAAGGCTATAAATCTCTCTAAGCACAGCATGAGGAGCATCACACAGGAATTCAGATGTAATATGTTCCATAACGGTCAAATCGAAATACACTTTAATTTGTATTGTGAATTTATCTTTGACTCATGGGGTTTTCTTCCTCCCCAAACTTCAGTGGGCATAAAAACAACCACCTGAGAGCCTTGTCAAAACAAGGTTTTAGAGGCTCGTCTCAAACCTCCTGGATTAATATTTCTGGGGTGTAGACCTGGAGATCCACATTTCACAAGCTCTCTGAGGGTTTTAGATGCAGATGGGCTGCGAGACCACAGTTTGGTAGCAGAGCAAGTCTGATTCACCCGATTGCCAGTACCCAGCACTGGGTCTAGCATAAAGCATGTCTTTAAAAAGTGGGTAAACCAATGGGTGAGGAGAAAAAGGAAATAAAATTGCTTATGTGGAGGGAATTGGAACTCTTGAAGGCTATAAATTAAGGGACCCACTATGGCACCATTTAGGCTCAACTTAATCCATTCAAGATAGAATATTTTTGTTTTCAAATCTCACCTGTCCCATTCTGTTGTCCTGGAACATGGCCTTAAGTACAGGGGCCTGCCTGTGTATGGGCCCAGAGAAAGTAGGGGTGGCGCAGGAGATGTCCGCAGAGGGGTTGTTCAAAGCTGGGCAGCATTCCCTGCCCCACCCGGAAAGTCTACCCCCAGGACTTGGCTGGGAAAATGCCCATAGAACCCATTCTAAATAAGGTTATCTACCCCGCCTGTCAGAGTTGTAATCATTCCTCCCATCCCAAAGCTTTTGAAAACTTCCACAGGACATTTGTGTCCCACCCTACCGCAGAGCCCCCATCCCTGTCTCCTCTGCACTTGCAACCCCTGTGAGTTCCTCCCTCAGCGGTCTCTTGGCCACCTCTCCCCATGCATGCCTCTCTCGAGCATCTCGAACATCTCGGCAAAGCCGGAGTTTGACTTCCCCAGCCAGCTATTGTCCTGGCAGCACAGCCCCCACGCCACATCCCCACCCAGTCGGCCAGCAGGTTGCTCCCCAACCTCACCAGCACCCCCTCTGCGCCCCGCCCCAGGGAGGACCAGGCTGGCGGCTGGGAGTCTCCCTGCCTGCTCAGCCTCCCTCCTTTCCTCCCTCTTCCTCCAAGCCTCCCTCCCTCCTCCCTCCTCCGCCCGCCCCTGAGGCAGGGACCGTGCAAATCGAGGAGAGGGGGGACGGACAGTCAGGATGGGGTCCAGCTTAGAGCCCTGGGCTCCCCGCTGATACTCTATCGAGGCTGAGTGTCCCAGCATCTTGGGACCTGGATTTGTGTGAGCTGGGGTGGTTCCCAGGGCAGGAACATCCCTCCGGCACACCCGTGGTGCCCCCATTTTACATCAGGACCCCCCCTCGGATGCTCTGAGCCACCCTCCTCAACCCGGATCTAAAACCCGGGACATAGCTATCAGGCCAGCCTCTGTCTCCACCCCACCCCCTCTTTCTGGCGTCCATCCCCTCCCCAACACCACCTCTGCTGCTGCCTCTGGCTTGGACCGGCACCTCTTCCCCATCCCTGCCAGGCCTAGGGTGCGCGGTGAGCCTGGATGAGAGCCCCCTCAAACTGGGGCTCTCCCAGGCCATAGCTCGGGTGCTCCCAGGGAGGAGCCCCGGACCCTGAACATCTGCTAGAGGCTTGGCAGAGGCCCCGCGGGGACCGTGTCTTCTGAGGACAAAAGGCGGCGGCCAGCAGGCAGACGGGGGGGACGGGGAAGGGGGGGAGAGACCGGCAGCCAGGCGGGCAGACGGGTAGCAAGGGCCAGCGCTGGCCCCCCTCCCAGCTTGGCGGTGGCATGAAGATGGGGGTGGGAGTGTGTAGTGGGGGAAGCACCTGCCCGGACCCCCACCTGCCATCTAGCTGGGCACCCCAAGGCTGTGTGCTGCCCATCTGGTGTTCCCCAACACCCCCACCCGTGCCCAGTGCACCCCACCCGTGCCTGCTTCCCCTGATGTCTGCGATTTAGACCAGCCCAGCTGTATCCACGGCAACAGAAGCAGGAGTGTCACTGGCGGACAGATCACCGAGGGTCCCACAATGTGGCCTGCGCTGTGATTTATCCTTGGTGAGACAGCTTGAGCCCCCTCTCTGGATTCCAGGACCGCCCTGCTGAGAAAGCCCAGGTAAGTAGTCAGCATCCCTCCACAGAGGATGGGGGCTGGGACTTCTTTTCTGTCTTTCTATACAGGTTTCAGAGACTCCATCACTGCCATGCTCTCTCTTTCTCTGTCTGTTAGTCTCGCACTATCTCTCCGCTCCATCACAAGGGCTACTTGGGCACCCGAGCCCGGAGAGTCCTCTAGCCATCCCCACCTTTCCCAATCCCAAATGTCCCATGAGAAAGGGAACCACCACCTGTTTCCCCAGCACAGGGTCTGTTTTTATCACTATGGTTGCCTTTGAGCAAGAGGCTGTGTTAATATTTCCTAATGTACGAGCTGTGGAAGGCATGCCTGGGAGCCTGTCGTGCTCTCCTCACAATGCCTGCACCCGAGGCAGGCTCGGCCTCCTGCAGCTGCCTCCTCTCCCTCTCCCTCTCCCTCCTCCTCCACTCTCCTCCAGTTTCCTTGGCTTGCATGCAGGGTGTGTGTGTGTCTGTCTGTCTCTCTGTGAGTGTGACCAGGCAGGTGGGTAGACATGACAGAAAAGCTGCTCCCAACCCAGACCACCCCCCACTCCTTCTTTCCTTCTTCCCTCCCTCCCGTGTCTTTCCCCACAGGTAGCAGACTTTTGCTCACTCACCACTGAAGATATTGCTGTGATTCCAGGATAGGGTGAGGAAGGCACTGTAGGGCTAAACGGAAGCTGAAGTGGGGATGGGGAGCATTTCCAGGCCCTAGGCTGCCTGATGGCTCTGTGGAGACAGGGACCACACCACACATCACCCTGCAGAGGCCAGACACAACATGGTTATGCCCACAGTGTGGACCCCACCCTCTATCACAAGGCTGTCTGTCTGTGTTTCAGACACCATGCTGTGTCTGGGACCCCCAGGTCTTACAGCCTGTGCCCAGTGGTCAGTGGTCTCTATGTCTGCAGGGGCAAAAAAACCTGGTATATGGAGAATGTAGATTCTCCAGGGACACTTCCCCGAACTGTTAGCTCTGCAACTTCAATGGAAGCAGGACACTTACTAAACCTCCTTTTCCCCATCTGTCAGAGAGACTGGTGACCCTTCCATCATGGGTATGTGTAGTGACTAAATGAATCGGTGCGTGGAGGTAAAGGATGTGTGCAGAAGTGGCCCTGAGGCAATGCCAGCAAAGCTCATGATCAATATTGTTGCTGATTATTCCTGATTAATATTGTTAGTGATTATTTCTGGGACGGACTGACCTTTCTTCTCCAGGGTCTTGGCAGAGATCTCGGGAGGGCAGCAGGTAGGCAAATGGAGCCGGGGTGGGGGGGTGAGTAGTGGAGTGGAGGCAGGATCAGCTCTATGTTATAACTGCTCATATGTAGGGAGTGATAAGTGCTGGCTGTGGGCAGAGCCTCCTGCCCCCACCCGACTCCAGGCTTCTTTCCTTGCACTTGCCCCTGTCACCCTGTCTGTGCACACACACACACACACACACAGACTTGACTCCCCCCACCCCGTCCAGATTTAGCCAAGGCCTGGATGGCAGCCTGCAGTATTCCTGGCCCTGGTGATGTATGCGTCTCCCTGTTGAGGGGAGACTTGGCAAGAGTTTGGCCTGTGGTCAGTGGCTAGCAGGGCCTGTAGACAACGCCAAAGCTTCTGAGATAACAGGGCTTTGGGTAGAGCTGGGGTGTGGCCCATAGAGTAGCCAGACCTGTGAGGGATGGGTCCCAGGGAGTTGCTAACCTGGAGCCTGCGCTGGGGAAACCATAGGGTCTGCTGGCTGGTTTCTGGGTGTGGAGATGTGGTGAAGCACTGGGTAGTGGGTCAGTGGCTGGAGAAGGATCCTCAAGGCTGGGGAGGAGGAGGAAGGAAAAGATGGAGGTCCAGAAAACACCCTATGTGGGGGCAGGGAGGGTTGGGACTTTGTGGTACAGAGCAGGCTCTTCTGAAGAAGTATTTGGTGCAGAAGAGAAAGGACCCAGCCTGTGGTCCAGAGGCATCTGGCCCTCAGTGAGAGTGCATATGTGCAAGTGAAAACATGTGGCTATGTGTGTAGTCTGTGTTTGTGTGTCGGTTCATGGGCACTGTGAATATGTATGAGTTTGTGTGTGAGCAGGCTATGTGATAGTGTGTGCAAGTGTGTGGGTGTTTCGGTAGGCTTCTGTGTGTGTATTGGGGAGTGGGTATGACTTTGCATGTCTGTCTGGATGAGTAAATGGGCATATTTGATTCTGAGTCTAAGTGAGGGTGTTTCTCTGAGCCAATAAGCCTGTTGAATGTCTGGTTGTATGTGTGTGTGGTATCAATTTTTCTTTCAGTGTGCATGTGTGAGTGTAGGTGTGTGAGTTTGAGGATTTCAGAATGCCTGGCTATCCATGTTCAATTAGGTAAATGCCTACTGGTATCTGATCGTGTACATTGTGTGTGACCATGTGTGCATATGAGTGTAGGTGCATTTAAATGGTGTGTTTGTGAGTGCAGGGGCATGTGTGTGTCCATGAGTGTATGGCAGAGTGTGTGTGTAAACATGCTTCTGTGTGGGTGTGCCTGTCATGTGTATGTATAAGCCCATGTGTGAATGTCCATGTGGATTCTCCAGCATTTTTAGTTATGTGTATGTCTGTGTGTGCATGTTTGAGTACATTTTGTCTGTAGACAGATTATGGGTTCACATCTGATTGGGGAAATGCTAGTGTAGGTGGCCACACTAGTGGAAAGAGAACTAATTGTGTGGGTAAGAAAGAGTGTGTAAATACATGTTTTGTGCATGGAAATATATTTTTTGGATATACCATTGTGTGCACATTTGCTTATGTATATGAGTAGGGCTTGGGGAGGTGTATGTCTGTATATATATGCAGAAAAGGCTGTGTACATAGGTGAATGAATGCATTTGTGTATATGTCTAATTTTTTGTGGGCACACTTATGTGTGAGTGCATGTCTAATTATGGTATGCGCGATAACTACATTTCATAATATTTGGGTGCACATGTCTCATATGTTTTGTTTGAATTTCTAAGTGTGAGTGTGGCTATGTGAGTGACTGAGTGTCTGGCTGTATTGCATTTGAGTGAACATGTTTGTATGTTTCCTGTGTGTTCAGACACATCTAAGTGTGTATATGTGAATATGCCTGTGTGTCTGTCTGAAAGTACAGATATGTGAATGTACCACTTTGTACAGTTCTAATTATTTGCATAAGTGTGTTGTGTTTATACACCATTGTTTGTACTGGAATGAATGTTGTGGAACAGTGTAAATAAATATATGTGCATGCCATTATTGGCCTATAAGTGTGTTTGTGTGTGTATGAGGATATGTCTGCATGTGTGTGTCTGTGATGAGTGTTACAAATTCCCCTTGTGCAGATGTACAAGTATGTGAGGATATGTGACTGTTCTTCCATGTGTGCATGTGTGCAAACATGCTTTTGTGTCCAGGTGTAAGTGAATCTTCTTTTCTTTGCTTACTTCTCATGTGGGTGTATGAACGTGTAGGAATATACCTGGTGTGCACATCTCTGTGTGAGTGTGTTTTGAAGTACATTTATGTGTCTGCCTCTGATTGTGTGCATAGAGTAATGAATACTGTACAAGTCTGTGTGCATGTGAATATGCTACAGGTGTACACGCTCATTTGTGTGTATAAGTCTATGTGTTTAGAATGTCTGTATATGAATACATCAGCTCATTGACAAGCATGTACACATCTGGGTGTTTATATGTGTGAGTGTGCCCATGTGTGAATATGTGAGAATATGTTTATGTGGTCATGTCTGGGTGTGTGTGTATACATTTGGGAGCTCACTTCGGTGTGTCATGTTCATTCACTGTCTCTTTGGGCATGATACAGAGTCTGCCTGTCTGTGGCCATGTGTAAGTATGCCTGTATGCACACCTGCATTTGTGAATGAATGTTTGTCCTTGATGGGCATTATTATGTCTTGTGAATGTCTGCCATGCATGTATGTCTATGTTTGAGAGTAAATGGATGTGCACATGTGAGGTCAAGTGCAGTGTGAGTGTGCATTGCTGTACGTGTACCTATGTGTAGGGATGAGTGTAGGTATCTGTGCATGTCCTTCTCTGATGGTATGTGTGAGAGAGAGATACTTGGCCTTGAGCCTGTGCCTATAATGTCTATCACTAAGGGGGTGATAAGGCAGGATACTTGGAAGTCTGTGTGATGTTCTGTGTATCCCAGCACGTATTTATGTACATGTCTGAGAGTCAGTGGCATTTTGTTAGACCGTATCTGGTTCTAAGTGTGTAGACATCCCACAGAATGGCAAGCTGTAACACCCGAGCAATCCATGACCCCCTTCTGGGGCCTCTCTGGCCTTGACTACATGTTTTGATGGATGATCTCAGGATAATTCCTATTATCATTCACACTCAAGAAGTAGGACCCAGTCATGACTGATGTCCTACTAGGGAAGGGGGCCTGTGACCTCTTTAGAAGAGGATTTCTTGAAACACAAAGACCTCTCTTCCTATCACCCCACCATCAAAGGCCCAGGACAAAGTGCCATTGTGTGGTGTCTGGGGTTGTAAATGATTTTCACAGAAGCACCCAAATTATACCACCCAGGCCGAAATCTGGATGCGAATGTGTATGTATAAGTGAGGGTATATCTGGACAGAGCAGGGGAAGCGAGGGAGAGGAGAAGTATCTGGATCATTTATATGTAAGAGAGAGCCTTGGTGTTTCCGGGTAGGGTGTGTGTGAGACATTCGGGTATGCAGGTATCCCTGCTTTCCAGAGATTCTCATTAAGCCATTTCCCTTTCATGAAAGACTTACATTAGTAAGGTAATAGGTTTTTTCATAAAAGCAAAGTGACATAACTCAAACTTTCAGAAAGCCGGGGATACTCTTCACTTTACACCATTTTGGCTTACGAAAGTTTTCATAGGGATGCTCTACTTTGGATAGTGGGGAAACCTATATTTGGGAAATGAGTGTGAATGTGAATGTATGTGAATGGTGTGTTTGTCAGGTAGTACTATGAGAACATCAGCCTTTTTGGGTGGAGGACGGTATGAATAAGAGATTGGGTGTGGCTGGGTGGGAATATGCGTGAGGACGTATGTGTTTGTGGACTATGTGAGCATGGGTGTATCTGGATGATATGAGAGAGAGTAGGGGGTGGCTGGATGTTGTGTATGTTTGATAATGTGGATGTATCTGTGTTGTCTGTGTAAGAGAGGCCGTGGGTGTTTTGGGGTAGAGTATGAAAGCACAGATGTGTCTGGTGGGAGGAGTGTGTAAGTATATATGGATGATGGAGTGTGTTTGGGTTTAATTGGGTTAGAGGGTGAGTGTGAGTGTATTAGAGTGTGCGTGGGTGTATCTTGGATGATGTGTGCGCAAGGTATGTATGTATCTAGATGGTGTGGGGGGTACATCTGGGCTGTATGTGAGACAGTATGTGGGTGTATTTTGGGTGGAATGTCTTTCAGTGTGAGTGTATCTGGGTGATGGATGGTTGAGAGCAGAGGTGTATTTGGGTGGCAGAGTGTGTACTAAGGTATATCTGGATGGTGCGCCATGAGAGTCTCGGTTTCGTATCTGGGTATGTATGTACTTGGGTATGTATTTGAGTGTGTGTATAACTGGATGGGATGTGTGAAAGAGAGTTTGGGGGTATGTCTGGGTGGTAAGTGTATGTTTGGAGTCTGACGCATCCGGGTGGTGTGGAGGGGTTGAGAGCGTTGGATGTATCTCGTCAGTGGAGTTACTGGGCAGGTGCCCCTGGATGGTGTGTGTGAGAGTTGGATACGGCTCTGTGGCATGTGTGTGAATGCAGATGTATCTAGATGGTAGTGGAGTGTATCTAGGTGATGGATGTGTGAGGGTGAATATATCTAAATCATCCGAATGGGACGAATCCGGATGGTGTATGTGTGAGAGGGTAGATGGATCTGGGTGGGGCCGTGTGGCTGGAGCTGTGTTTGGGGTGTGTATGTGTGTGTGAGAGAGACAGACAGACAGAAAGAAATGAACAGAGAAAGTATGGGTGTATATGGATAGGATTTGTGTGTGAGTGGGTGTCTCTGGATTATGTGTAGTTGGGCATCTGTGTGGATGTATTTGGGTTAGGAATTTGTTAGTGTGAGTATCTGGGTGGGGTGTGTGTAAATGTAGTGTCATTTTGGGTATGTCTTGATGCTGTGTGAGGGAGACTGTAGGTGTGCTTTGGTCAGATATGAGGGCTCTGTGTTGGGAGGGTGAGTTTGTATCTTAATGTTGTATGTGAGAGTGTGGGTGTTCCGAGTTGCAGTTCACATAAGTGTGGCTGCATCTGGGTGGAGTGCCTGTAACTAGGTGTATTTGAGGTGCATGTGTATAAGGATGGGTGTGTTTAGATGTGATATGTGTGAGAGAGTGTGGCTGTATCAGTACTGAATATGTGTGTGAAAGTGGGTGTATCTGAATAGTGTGTGTGAGGAGAATGTGCACCTACCTGGGTCAGTGTATGACAGTGGCTCTATCTAGTAGCATGTGCGGGGTTCTCTCTGGATGGTATGTGACAAAGAGATAGGATTATCTGGGTATATTTGAAAGAGAAAGAGTACAGGTGACTCTGTGCAGGATGTGTCAATATGAGTGGATCTGGGTGGGGGTGCGTGCATGTGAGCATATCTGGTTAGTGTATATGAGTGTGTTTGATGTATTAGGGTGGTGAGTGTATCTGAGAATGTGGGTGTATCTGTACGTGAGCGTGGACTTATCTGGATGGTGTGTAGGTGGTGTAGCTGGATCTTTTCTGTGATAGTGTGGGTGTGTCTGGGTGCGTGTGGTTGCGAGCATGTGTATGAATATCTACATAATCTTTCCTATGGCATATATACCTGTGCTGAAGTGTTTGCGAGCACATCCCTGCACATGTGCATGTGTGTGTGGCTGGCTGTACCTGAGTGTGTCAATACATGACTTGTGTATGCATTTGCTTGCGCTAGAACAGTGTGTATCTGTGTATGTGCATGAGGTAAATGTGTTTCTACATGTGAGTGAGTTGGATCTGCAAGGTCTCTGGAGCCAAACTCTGGGTTTGAATCCTAGTTCTGCCATTTATTACCTGCGTGCCTTTGCACAAGTCACCTAGCCTCAATTAAGTTCCAGTTTCTTATTCTTAAAGTGTGAGGGTAGTAATACAACCTATCTCAGAGGGTGAGGATTGGATAGGTTTATATTTGAAAAGTGCTAAGGACAATACCTGGCTCATAATGAGTCCTCTGTGCTATAAGGTGTTATCCGGCGCTATAATTACTACATGTGCTGAAGTATGAGTAACATTATGTGTCTACCTGCAACTGAATGGGGTTGTTTCCGCGTGCGTACTTGCTGCATCTGTGTGTATGTGCACGTATGACAGAATGAACAGATCCTGCGTGTATATGAGAATATGTCTGTACATAAAACTTGGCTTGTACTTTTATGTGTTCCCAGTGTGTGTACAAAACCATGGGTGTATGAGGAAGGAAGTGTGTGTGCAGGAGGTTGATGGACGGAAGTGTATGTATTTCCCAGTGCACAGACATATGGGTCTAGGAGTACACACACCTATATCTGTGGTAGGACTGTGTCCATGTGAGTGTGGGTGTTACCTGCATTGCTGGTACAAGTATGTCTGCATATATGTGTGTGCACATGTGTAAGAGTGTGTTTTTTATTGTTGTTCAAGTACAGTTGCTTCCATTTCCCTCCCACTATTCCCCCTGCCCCACCCTCAACCCTATCCCCTTTGGCTTTGTCCATGGGTCCTTTATACATGTTCCTTGATGGACCTTCCCTTATTTTCCCCCATTATCCCCTCCCCCCTCTCCTCTGATTACTGTCAGTTTGTTCTTTATTTCAATGTCTCTGGTTCTATTTGCTTGCTTGTTTGCTTTGTTGATTAGGTTCCACTTACAGGTGAGATCATATGGAATTTGTTCCTCACCGCCTGGCTTACTTCACTTAGCATAATGCTCTCCAGTTCCATCCATGCTGTCGCAAAGGGTAGGAGCTCCTTCTTTCTGCTGGATAGTATTCCATTGTGTAAATGTACTATAGTTTTTTGGATCCACTCATTTACTGATGGTCACTTAGGTTGCTTCCAGCACTTGGCTATTGTAAATTGTGCTGCTATGAACATCGAGGTGCATGGATTCTTTTGGATTGGTGTTTCAGGGTTCTTAGGGTATAATCCCAGCAGCGGAATTGCTAGGTCAAAGGGCAGTTCCATTTTTAGTTTTCTGAGGAAATTCCATACTGTTTTCCACAGTAGCTGCACCAGTCTGCATTCCCACCAACAGTGCACTAGGGTTCCCTTTTCTCCACAACCTCGCCAGCACTTGTTGTTTGTTGAACAGTGTGTTTTTGAAGATGTAAACAGGTTTGTAGTGGTCAGGATGTAAATGCCTGCTTGTGAACCTCTGTTGTGAGTAGCTGTAAATGTAACGATGTTGGTATCCACGTTTATATGTGATGATGTAGGTGGATGTGTGTGTAAATGATTTATGCTTATCTGGCCATGTACTAGGATATGTGTATCTGTGTTGTGTGAGTGTACGTGTAGGTGTGAAAAGGTGTGTGCATCGGAGGGCTGTGTCTGTCTGTGTTTGTAAGCATCGGGCTATGTGGATGTGAGTGCATGAGTCTGCACTAGTCCACGTGCCTGGCTGCCTCTGTGTATGTAGCAGTGAGCCTGAGTGATGTGCCTGTATGTGCAAGCATGTCTGTACTGTGTGTGTATGTACCAGGGCAGATTGACATACTGTGTGTATACGCATGTGTGGAAGGGCAGGGTTCGTATAAGATGGTGGGTTTTAATCTCATAGTGCAAGAGCCTGGGGTGAGAGAAGGCCTGGATCTCTAGAACGTGAGCAGGACTTGCTTGTGTCTGACTGTCAGTTGTGTGCATTTGTGATTGTGTCTGACAGCGTGTAGGTCCATACAGTTTGGTCTGTAGGTGTGTGTGTCTGCAAGTGTCCATGTGAATGGTGAATGTGTCGCTGCCTAGGCCTGTATTTCTGTAGAAGGGTGCCTGTGTGTGTTTTGCACATCTTGTAATTTGCTGATAGGTGGGCACCTACACACACGCCTGTTTCTATATAGAAGAGGAGTGTGTGTATGTGTGTGTGTGAGCACTTGGCTGCACTTATCAGCTGATGTAAGTCTGAATTGGCAAATGCGAATCTCCATGTATACGTGTCCCTGTGTGCACGTATCTGTCTGTGTGTGCTAGTGTGTATATGCAATGTGAGTGGATGTGAATGTGTTACGGCACTCACAGCCTGGCGCACAGAGAACATGAACCATGTGTATGGCACGCTGGAGTAAACTGAAAGGGATTTGGAAGTGCTGGAGTTTGATGAGAAGAAACTCCTTACATTTTCTTTATATTATGCAAATTGGTAGGAAAAATAAACATGCGAAGTTTTAGGAGAGTTATAAAACTTATATATGACTTTCAAATGGATTTTTTTCATAATACACTTGAGCTCACTTCTGGAGCTATAACTTTTTTCCTCCCTCATGCAAATTTGTACTGGTCCGCACTGATGCCCACCTCTGAGACTTTGGTCCTGACTGTCTTGATTTATTTTATGGTCATTTAATTCATTTATGGTCATTTTCATCATGATACGGTAAAACATTTGGTGCTGAGCATAGATCTTCTATCAAGTTATTGTGTTTCTTGGTTTTTAAAAAAACAACGAATGAAGCAAATATTGGGTTGGCCAAAAAGTTTGATTGTTTTTTTCGTAAGATGGCTCTAGTAGCACTTAGTTGTCTTTAATTGTTTCATTTGAAACAATTTTGTTAGATTGTATGGTGACAGCTGTCATATCAGTGTGCATTTTGTAAAAAGATTTTATTTATTTTTAGAAAGAGGGAAAGGGAGGGAGAAAAAAGGAGAGAAACATTAATGTGTGTTGCCTCTCAACAGGGACCAGGCAGGCAATCTAGGCATGTGCCCTGACTGGGAATCGAATCAGTGACCCTTTGGTTCACAGGCCGATGCTTAATCCACTGAGCCACACCAGCCAGGGCATCAGTGTGCATTTTTTAAAGAAACATCAAAATTGATGAATTTTTGTGTAGCCATTTTAATATTGAAGATGGAAGAAAATATTCAACATTTTGGCATATTATGCTTTATTAGTTCAAGAAAGGTAAAAACTCAATTGAGATAAAAAAAGATTTGTGCAGTATATGGAGAAGGTGCTGTGACTGATAGAATATGTCACTAGTTATGTGCGAAGTTTCATGCTGGAGATTTCTTGCCTGACAACGCTCCACGGTCTGGTAGACCAGTTAAAGTTGATAACAATCATATCGGGACATTAATTGAGAACAATCGACATTATACCACATGGGAGGTAGGCGACATACTCAAAAGATCCAAATCAATAAAGTTATTGGTGAAAATGAAAAATGTGTCTTTTGTTTTATAGAATAAAATGATGTGGACTTTTTGGCCAAACCAATAGCTATTAGTTTTGACATGGATACAAACTTCCATCGTGGCCTGCCACTTCTTTATCTTGGAAGGCGTGTTGTTGAAGGTAAGATCATTCCATGGAGGATGCTCAGGCACAAGTTGCCCCCTTGTCCTCAATAATTAGCTTGAATGTATCAAATGTAGCTGCAAAGCTCATCTCAAAAGCATGAGCTTTGGAGCCCTCAAATGCCGTTTGGGTTTCTCTGGAGCATCAGATGCGGTTTCTAGAGTTGAATGTGGCTGGTGCTTCCACACCATAGCAACCTTTCTAAAGAAGTGGAATAGCTGTTCGTGCCTCCCCTTTTCAGCTCCCTTTTTTAACTCGCTTGTTATTGCCACAGCCAAGCAGGGACCCAGGTTTTATGCCCCAAATAGCTCAATGATCTCTTCTGTCTCTTGATAGTCACCATCAACAGGGAACTGCTCGCATAAGCAGGTGGCAGTGAATGGTCGAAGAGTATTTTTTTTTAATTGGTTAAAACTCCTTTATCATCAATAAGCAAAACTTGATAATTCATAGTCCTTGAATTTTGTGTTTCCAAGGCAGGATGGTTCTTTCAATCCGATGCCTTTTTCTTTTGTTTCAGTCAAATGTGGTGTTTAAATTTTTTTTGTAACAAATGCTCATGAATTTTGAATCCAACAGAAAATTTCCATTTTGAATATTTCAAAATAATGATGAAGCTTTCCCCCTAAGTACACACATACATTGCTGTACTCATCTTAATACGTCTTTTTTTAGTACTCAACTTTTAATGCCAACGAAACATCACCAAGGGAGCCATACTTGACCTCATTTCTTTTAAGTTGAAGTTTGGCTTCGAATCCATAAAACTTGTCAGTATACCCTTATGATATTTTTGAGTGACTTTAAAATTTTTTATGCAATTTTATTCATGTGCTCAAAGAGCCATTTGTTGAAACCAGTGAACATCAAATCTGGAAAGGGAAAATCATTCACAAAGAAATGCTGAAATTTTTCTTTTAGCTCCTAAATCTTTTACAAAATCTTTACACACTTAGGTTTAAAACAATAGAGAATGGTGTACTGATCCCAATGCTTCACAGAAAATTGACACGCAGGTGGGTAGTGCTTTGAATTTAATTAAATTCACCTAGGATCATTAACTGCGGAGATTAGACCTGCAGGCAAGCTTTTATAAGGTAAGGGCCCCTCCGTGAATGAAGCTTGGTACTTTTCAGAACAAATTCCAGATGTAAACGTCCTGTCAGCACAACGACGGCATCAGACCACAGACTTAGGCAGAGTTTCCACAATGTTTCAAAATATTCATGTATCACTCTGAATATTTCAATCTTAGTTTATTTTGGTGCTTCTTGCATTTATTTTCAGGACTTCTGACTAATCCTGTGAACCAAGCAAGTTAATTAACATTCAGAGATGCATCAATAAAAAATGAAAACTCTTTGATTCCGCAGTCTTCTGGGTTACTGTGATCTTGATGTCCTTTGACCTGTTCACACTGTCTCCTAACAGTAGTAATTGAAAGTGGCCCTGCTCCTTTTTACCTCATTGATTTCAGTTTATAGTATGGACAGCTTCCTGGCAGACTGCTAACATGTGAGATTCTACCAGGAGGGGCATCTTAGCTTGTCAATTGTGCAGTCCTGTCACTAGCTGGTTGAGCTCTATCTAAGAATGTTCAAACCCATCTCGGAAACGAGCCTGGTTTCTTAATTTGCACTTCCAGTTGCTTTAAGGAGTCCAAATCTTTCTCTGTGTGATAGTGTTCTGTGGTCAGTTGACCAACGTGCCCTACTGGGAAATGAGTTTCTTTTGATAACTTTCCCACACAAATCAGATATTTAGGCTGAGGAAGAAAGGACTAATTTGGCAGCTAAATCCAAATTTGAGACAATCTTCACTAAATTGCTTAATTTAGGACATTCTGGATTTTCTTGGGGGAGGGACAGGAAAGTACTGTTTGTCTTGTGAGTTTCTTGATTTTGAAGCTTTAGTCAGAAAGTCCATGATGATGGAGAAAATATCTTAAAAATAAAATATACTTGAGTATAAGATATTGAAGAGGTCAGCAGACCTTTGTGACTTCTGAAAACAGTTTTTCAATAAACAAATTTTAGGTCTTCTGCATTCTTAAGAAAGCAGCACTCCAAACCAGCCATGAAAGGCTGGCTTCCCTTTCAGTGAGTCAATGGAATTCAACTACAGTCAGGCTTCATTCATTTATTGACCACTATTTTCCCCCAAGATCAAAAGATAGCGATTAATTATGAAATCCCACCAAGAATCAGACTTGGCTAATTGTTAATATTAAAAGCCAGTAGCAAGTACATCAATAAATAATCTTAAGAAATAACAAAAATGACATTATTGTAATGTTTGAAAGTGTTCTTGTCTTTTAGAAATACTTTCTGAAATGCTTATGTATGAAATGGCATAACAGGTATGCTTCAGAATATTCTAGAAGTGGGGGAAGTATGTGAGGTTATAGGTGAAATAAGACCCTATGAGTTGATCACTAGTGAATCTGGGCAGTAGGTGCACTGAGGTTCATTACAGGATTCTTTCTACTTTTTTTCTGTTTCAAATGTTCTAGGAAAAAAGTTTCTTTTGTAAAGCAGCAACAATCAAAGAAATTAACGAATTACTTGCATTCCTCTAAGGAAACCTCACACCATATGAGAGTAACAACAACAACAATCATACAGCCCTTATATTTCTGTAAGAGAAAACACTGTGGGAAAATAAGAATGAGATCAAATTAAAAGAAAAACCAACATTGTATACTTATAGGGAAAACAAACAAAAGAACCCCTCACCGATGATGAATGAGTGGCAATCAAAAGAATAATCAGAAAACAATCTGGGATGTCTCAACGGGAAGAGACCCAAATATTTACAACCTCTCTTTCCACATGTCCCCCCTAGAGCCCCATCTTTCTCTAGCCTCCTGCTGTGGCAGGTGCCCACCAGCCGGGCAGCTGTGCTAATGTTTCCACTTGTGTGTGCAGGCTTTGGCTGGTCTGTACACATACACAGGGCTGTCTCTTGGTGTATACCTGTTGCGGGATGTGTATATCATGTAAATGTATCTATGTGTTGTGAACAAGTTTGTGTGTACACGTCTGTGAGCGTCTGTATACATGGGCAGTTTTTCTCTCTGTGTGTGTATGTCTATAGCAGAGTTCAAGTGCATGTGAGCATGCTGGCCTATTTAAGTGACTTTGAATCTGAGTGTGAATGTGTGTAACAGTGTTTGTGTAAGTGATGATATAGGTATGCCGCTGTTTATATACACGTATTGCAAGAGTTTGAATATGTGAGAGGATCTAAATAATCAGATATAATGAGACAAAGGGGATATAAGTCTATGTGTGAGTAACAGTGAGTAGGTTTGCAGGTGTGAATCTGTCAGGATTTGAGACTTCGCAAGTGTGTGTGTGTGTGTGTGTTAGGGGTGTTATTATTGTGGGTTTATGAACTATTGCACATGTATATGTGTGTGTCTGCCTGTCTGTGTATGTAATTCTCAGCCCTCTCATATCTAACACCTTCTTTCATGGAACGTGTTTTGTAATGCCCCCTTACTATCTGGACACAAAGATCTTAAGTAATATAAGCTCTCTGCACATATAATTTCAAAAGAAAATCCGTATAGTATTTTACACAATAGCCACATTGTATTCACTCTTACAAAGAAATAAAAAATAAAATGAAAGTGATTTAGAAGAAAATAACTTGTATTTCAAATGTAAACGCCTGGTCATGACACTCCACGGGAGACGCAGTGAAGTCATTAGAGCGCACAGTAACACAGTGCGCACGCGCGGGTGAGGGAGAAGGGGGGATCAGAGCAGCCCCTTGCAGGAGGTGCAGAAAGGTCTAGGGCTGAGGTTTTCCTGAAATAGTGAACAGCTCAAGGAAAGTGCTCCACAAAACAAAGTACAGGCTCCTGTGCACTTAACAGCCACATTCCTGGAGAGTTCGGGGTACAGTAAGTCCTCACTTCATGTCGTCAATAGGCTCTTGAAACTGCGGCAAAACGATGTATAACGAAACCAGCTTTACCACAGGCTAATTGATACAAACAAGAGTTAAGTTCCTACGGTATCTCATCAAAGTTATAACCAAACAACATTGAATAAAATGTTATCAAGACCTACTGTATATTAAAAGCAGGAGGGAAATTGTGTTTATCTGTGAAATAGAGGTAGGTTTAGGTTCAGTTTATTCCAAGTCTGAAGTCCTAGGGAATGCGGGACATGTTGACTGTGTGGGACTGCCCCGCACATCACTGGATGGCCAGTATCCTCACCCTGGGTCCTTAAATGTTAGAAAGACATCCTGCACCCCAGCTCTGTGACAACCAAAAATGCACCTACAAATTTCCAAAGTGTCCCGTAGGGGGCAGTAACGCCTTTATTGAGGACGAAGCACTGGCGTTTAGGCCGGGTGTGCCGTCTGCCTTCCGTGTGTGCACGCTCAAGCAGATCACACACTCCACACACAGCGGCCCTATGTGCGAGCTGGTTGCAACCCACCGGTGCCGTTGCTGTAGGCTGTGTGTGTGTGAGTGTGTAGGTGTCTGTGTCTAAGGGCATCTGGGACCCGGGCTGTGCTGCCCGTCCGTGCTCAGAAGAAGCCTCCTCTATTATTTGTACAAGTGCCTCAGCTTTCCAGGCGACACCAGGGTTTTGTTTGCTGCGTCTGTTTTGTTTTCACTGAGACTCTGGACTACACACTATCCACCTTCTTGGTCTTAGTGTGTCTCTCTGTGTCCCTCTCTCTGTGTTTATCTATTTCTCCCTCTCTCTGCCTCTGCCTCCACCCCCACCCCATCTCTGTTTCTCTATGTCTTTCTCTCCTTCCCGGTATTATCCCTCCCCTTCGACCTATCTCCTTCAGTATCTACCCATCTATCTCTCTCCCTTTCTCTCTGTCTCTCTTTTTCTCTCCCTTCTCTGTCTCCCCACTCTCTCCATTTCTCTCTGTGTGTCTCTATTTTTTCTCACTCTCTTTTTCTCTTCTTCCCTTTTCTGTCTATTTCCATCTCTTTCTGTCTGTAAGGCTGTGTCCTCTTTCTATGTCTCTGCCCCCCCTGCCCCCGCTCAATTTCTGTTTGTCTCTGTCTCTCTGCTCCTGTCTCTTTCTCCTCTCTGTTACTCTATGTGTCTCGTTGACTCTCTCTGACATTCCGTTTCCCTCTGTCTCTATAACTCTCACCCCTGCTTCCTCTCAAGGCTAAAGAGCGCGTGTGTGTGCATACACGTTTACACATACCCAGCTGTCTGTGGGCTGGTCCACAGTTCTGTGTGAGCTATCAGGCCTTGAGGGACAGCTGAAAGGGGCCTGTCAACCCCACTTCTCCCGAGCCCCTGTCCCAACACCTTCTGGTGGCCTATTGGCACTGGCTCTGAGACTTCAGGGTGCCATCCAAAAAGCCTGGCCCCAGGTGGCTGTGGCAGACCAGGCTGCATTGAACTAGAAAATAGTGCAGACAGGAGACTTTTTCCTGGGATAGAGGCAGCTAGAAAGGCACTCACTCAAGCTCTGCCTCCCCCAACCTCAAGCTCATCCCAGCCCCAACAGTAGTTCTGATCTTCTCAGCTTCTGCAAGGCCACCTTTCCTCCGGTACCTGCCCGGTTACCTTATCACACCTCACACCCTCTCCCCCAGCCCACACGCACCAGGAATCTTCCTGTTCCCTGCCAAGTGTTGCCTGTGCCCTCCCACTCGTGCACTGCCCAGGCTGCTCTTTCAACAAATCCTACCTGGATGCCTCCAGGCAGCCCTCCCTGAGCCACCAGCCTACTTAGCCCCAATCAATTGGTTAGCAGCTTTGGACTGAGGGCCTACCACATGCCATGCAGCGATCTCCTAGAGGAGACTACATGAGTCTACATGCCCTGCCCTGTGGAGCTTTTGTTCTCACAGGGAGAAGCAAGCAATAAAGCAAATTTTAAAAGTAAATTAACACAGTGAGTTAGAGGAGATAAATTCTAGGAAAAGAAATGAAGCAGGGCAAAGAGCATAGGTGTGCGATTATTTCTCACCTGGATTCCTGCAGGAGCCTCCTGAGTAGTCTCCCCACTTGCGCATTTGCCCCCAAGTTCTGTACTCCTCACAGCAGCAAGTGGGATCCTGTTCAATCTTGAGTTATATCACATCTCGCCCCTGCTCACAACCCCTCCCATGGCTCCCATCTCACTCAGAGCAAAAGGCAGAGTCCTTACCATGGCCGACATGATCTGGCCCTTGCCACTTTCTAAGCTCACCTCCCACCACTTTCCTGTCACTCTACTGCCCACAGCGGCCTCCTTGCACTTCTTCAAAGGCACCATGTCAGGTCCCACCCCAGGGCCTTTGCTCTGGCTGTTCCTTCTGCTTGGATTTCTCTCCCCCTAGGTACCCACATGACTAACTCTCTCACCTCCTTTAGGTCTTTGCTCAGATGACACCTCCGTGAAGCCTTCCTTGTCTACCTCATCTAAAATTGCATCTTCCTACCCCCCTTTCCTCCTTTTTTTATTTTTAGGAACTTATCATCATCTGACCTACTATGCATCACTTCATATGTATTGTCTTTATTATCTAAAATGTCAGCTCCACAGGGGCAGGGATCTTTGTCTGGCTCACAGCTCTACGCCCAGTGCCTGGCACGGTAGATATTCAGTAAATGGCTTTTCAATGAATGAATACACACAAGCATACCTACGTCTTTATATCCATACACTCTCCAGCTCACTTAAAATAAAAACCAAAGTTATTATCATGGCCCACAGCCCTACATGACCTGGCCCTGGACATCTCTGTGACCTTACCTTCTACCACAGTCTCCCTCACCTGCCCTATTCCAACCACACTGGTTTTCCCACTGTTCCTTGAGCAAGCTAAACACATTCCTGATCATGAATAAAGAAATTTATTTAATGAGTGCTACCAGCATAAACAAAAAAACATGAAATAGAATAGAAACTGATGGGAGTATTAGACATAGACTCAGTACTATTCTTCAAAACTTTTGAGTCATCTGTGTTGCACGTGTGTGTATGTGTACCAGAGTGTGATGTAAACTCTTATGATGGGTGGTAGTCAGAAAAGTTTGAAGAGCACCACCTTAGGACTTTACGAAAAGGGAAAAGAGCCACACCAGCATCCCTGCCCCACAGATCCACCAATGTAGGAAACAGGTAACCAAAGACATCTAGAGCTATGCCGTGCAGTCCCTCGGTGAGGAGAGCTTAGAAGCAGCAGTGGGCCAGGGGCAGGGCCTAAGACCAGCCAGGGAGTAAGTAGGGGGCATGGGGGGTAGTAGGCTTCACAGTCACACTAACGTTGCCTTTTCTGTTTCTTCCTCACTTTTTAAATTTTCTATCTGTTTCTCCCTGTCTTTTTCTTGTTTCTCTTTCTCTCCTTCCCTCTCTCCTCCCTTTCCCGCTCCTCTTCTCTCATATCTCCCTGTCCCTCTCCCTCTACTGTCCCTCTCTCTCTCTTTTCTTGTCTCTCCGGTTCTGTCTCTTTATTTCTTCTCACTCTTTTCCATCCCCTGCATTTGTCTCAATTTTTTATCCATTTCTATCTTTGTCGCTGTTTTCTATCTCTTTGGTCTATCCTTTCTCACTTTGTCTCGGTGTCTCTGTGCCTCTGTGTGTTTTTTCCTCTCTGCCTCTCTCTTGCCCTCATCTCTCTGTCTCTATGTCTGTGCCTCCTCCATTACCCCTATTTGCAGGTGCGGCCCAGCAGGACAACTGATGGAGTCCCCCATCCAGTACCGGACTGGCTGACTCCATAGGGTTGGGAGCAGCCTCTGCCCCTCATTATGGCCAACACCACTGGAGAGCCGGAGGAGGTGAGCGGCGCACTGTCCCCGCCATCAGCATCGGCTTATGTAAAGCTGGTGCTGCTGGGACTGATCATGTGCGTGAGCCTGGCGGGCAATGCCATCTTGTCGCTGCTGGTGCTCAAGGAGCGTGCCCTGCACAAGGCTCCTTACTACTTTCTGCTGGACCTGTGCCTGGCTGACGGCATCCGCTCTGCCGTCTGCTTCCCCTTTGTACTGGCTTCTGTGCGCCATGGCTCCTCATGGACTTTCAGTGCACTCAGCTGCAAGATTGTGGCCTTTATGGCTGTGCTCTTTTGCTTCCATGCGGCCTTCATGCTGTTCTGCATCAGCGTCACCCGCTACATGGCCATCGCCCACCACCGCTTCTACGCCAAACGCATGACACTCTGGACATGTGCAGCCGTGATCTGCATGGCCTGGACCCTATCTGTGGCCATGGCCTTCCCGCCCGTCTTCGATGTGGGCACCTACAAGTTTATCCGTGAGGAGGACCAGTGCATCTTTGAGCATCGCTACTTCAAGGCCAATGACACGCTGGGTTTCATGCTTATGTTGGCTGTGCTCATGGCAGCTACACATGCTGTCTATGGCAAACTGCTCCTCTTTGAGTATCGTCACCGCAAGATGAAGCCAGTGCAGATGGTGCCAGCCATCAGCCAGAACTGGACATTCCATGGTCCTGGGGCCACTGGCCAGGCTGCTGCCAACTGGATCGCTGGCTTTGGCCGTGGGCCCATGCCGCCAACCCTGCTAGGTATACGGCAGAATGGGCATGCAGCCAGCCGGCGGCTGCTGGGCATGGACGAGGTCAAGGGTGAAAAGCAGCTGGGCCGCATGTTCTACGCGATCACACTGCTCTTCCTGCTCCTCTGGTCACCTTACATCGTGGCCTGCTACTGGCGAGTGTTTGTTAAAGCCTGTGCCGTGCCCCACCGTTACCTGGCCACTGCTGTTTGGATGAGCTTCGCCCAGGCTGCCGTCAACCCGATCGTCTGCTTCCTGCTCAACAAGGACCTCAAGAAGTGCCTGAGGACTCACGCCCCCTGCTGGGGCACAGGAGGTGCCCCGGCTCCCAGAGAACCCTACTGTGTCATGTGAAGCAGGCTGGTAGGCAGACAGACAGGGAGTAGGTCATGGCCACCATGATGGGGCCAACAGAAAGGGAGGGGTAGGGCCCCATACAGGAGCCTTTCTTTCTGAGCTCCAGCTCCAGCCCCTCAAACCACCCAGAATCTAGCACCTTTGCCAACACCTCCCCAGCTGTGGGGGACTTGGAAAGGGGTGTTTCTAGTTTCTAGGGCCTGTCTCTGCTGCCTCTTTTTCCACTTCTACAATCAATCAAAATCTCTCAATCCCTCTCTCTCTCTCTCTCTCTGTTTCTCTCTTTCTCTCTCTTTCTCTCTTTCTCCCTCCAATTCAGAAAAAGAAAACAAACTGAAAATGCAGGTTTTTCTACTAACAGCTGAGGAGTCAGGCTTTCTTGCTTTAATGTCTCTCCTTCTGACATTGTCCAGAATGGGGAAATTTATCCTGTAAAATAGACTTCCAGATCTCTTCTGGCCCCCTCTGCTCCCATGCACCCTCCCCTTCCAAGTCCTTTAGCAAGGCCTGGATATTTAGGGAGAAATTGATCTGTTGACAAGAGGGACCAAAGGGGGTGCAGGGTCCCCAGGGAGCAGGGATGTTTAATCGCTTTGTTGTGTGCAATGTTGTTTTAGGCTAACCCTGGTCCCAAGCCCAGTCTCCTCTTGCTTCCTACTATGTCCAGACATCCCAAGTGTTTCTTGAGCATCTGTTTGAGAAGCCAGGAGGGGAGGGAGAAGGGCCCCCAGGATGGGCCCAGGTTAGGTGACGAGCGGGATGTGAGCTGCACACCTGGAGCTGAAGACACATGAGCTTAGCTGTGTTCTCTCAAGCTGCCTCCTGGATCCCCAGGCCCCACCTCTTCTTTCTGAGGATGGAAATCCACTCTAGCCCCACTAGGGCTGATGTGGGTACCATACAGGCAAGAACAGCCCCCCAGGGAAGTGTAGGGAGATAGTCGAACTCCCCAGAGTAGCTGGGTCCCAGAGCCTGGCATCAGAGCGGAATTCAAACCCAGAATTGTCTCCTGAGTTCACGCTACTCTCCCAAAGATGAAAATTCTTTCGGGGCCTTGGCATCTCATAGTGGATAAGCGCCAAGGTACTGTGGATTTGAGTCCAGTTCTATCTGACCTCTTTTTGTCCTCCTTAAGCCTCAGGGGTCTCAAGCCCCTCCGTGGTAACCCTTGGTCTTCTGGGCCCTCAGCTCCCGACTTCCCTCCCTCCACCCTTATCTCCTCCCAAAGTGGAACAGACTGTAGCCAGATTCCCCAGGTGGGTGGTTCCCCAACTTCCCTCCCAGGGCAGAGTCCACTCTGGGATCACACCAAGGCCAGTTCTTGTGGACTGGGGATCCAAGCTGGCACTCCTTTTGCCTGGTCTTGCCCAGGTTCTCTATCCCTTTCTCATTCCTTGGGGGAGGGGGAGATCTATATTTATCCTTTCTCTTGCCTATTGAAACCCTTGTCCTAAGTTCCCGCCCTACCCTAACATGGCCCCAGAAGTGGGGAAGCCTTGACCCCCAGGAGAATGGGGAGGGCACTCTAGGCAAGAGAGACATTAATGAGCCTGGCTATGGAGTTGCCCTGGAAAGGCAGGCCAGAGTGGCTGAGAGGCTGGGGTGGGGGGTTACCTGTTCTCTCAGTGATAGTGATGGGGGTGCCTTTTCCAGGGAATGGGGTGGGGGGACCACCGGGGTGGGGGTAGATAGGGTGCATTCAGGAGGGTTTTCCTCCATTTCTTTTTTCTAACTGCCTGGATTCACCATTGGATTTTGTAAATGGAAAACTGAAATGAACAATGCTATATTGGATGTTTTCTCTTTCTGACTGTGTGTATGTGTGTGTCTGTCTGTGTGGTTTGTGTGTCTGTGTGTCCTGTCTGCATGACCACATGTGGAGAGGTATGATCGAGTGCGACAGTGTGTCTGTGTGACTTTGTGTGGGGAGGCACCCCTGCTTGGTACACACATGTGAGTAAATGCCTGTATGTGGAGACATATGGCATGCACACACATACATGTATGCACCTAATTGAGAGGAGACAAACTATAGTATGTGCCTGCAGCGGAAGTAGAGTGGTTGGAGAGACGGAACTTGAAAACCGTATGCATGTATGTAGCAAGAGGGAGACTCCCATCTCATCATATCTTCCTCCCTTGGTCCAGACTCTGAATATGGCAGATAGAATATGTGAGAACCCCATCTCTTCCCAAAGCCTGGAGCCCCCAGGTACCACTTTGAACTCCTGAATCAGTCTCCTTTCCAAAACCCAAACGAGGTGTTCCTGAAACTGGACCACCATGGAGAATGGGGATTGGGAATTAGGGATCCAACTTGGGGAGAACTGATAGACTTATGAAACGCCCCCGACAAAGTAATGGCTTCTAGAGGGACTGCTCAGTCAGGGATGGGAGATCTTCTGAAGGGTCTGCTTGATACAGCTGGGACTTTGGTAAACTTTGGCTAAATTCAGAGGGAGGGATGTCACAGGAGGAGGGAACCCAAGCCTGGGAGTCTACCCAGCCAGCCTGTTGCCTGGACACTCGATTACTTTATTATTTATTTACTTATTCTCTCAGGTGCACAGAATTGAGTTGACCATACTCCTCAGTTCTTGGCACACTATATCATCACTGATCCATGTGAAGCCCTTTTATTCATTATTTTGTTTTGTTTTGTCCCCTACGTCACCCATTCCTGATCCCATTCCCCCCTCCAACACAGGCACCCACTCCCCTGTATTTAACATGCATCCTTCCAATCTACCATTCATGTGTTTATTTACATATATGTGTATCTGTGAAAAGTATATGGTATTGTTATGTGTTTTAATTTACATAAACAGTATTGTACTATAAATCTTGTTCTGTTTCTTTTTTCACTCAACATTCTGTTTTTGAGAGATCCAGCCATGTTGCTGTGCGTAGATTTAGTTCATTCTAGTGGTCCATCTTATATACATATATCCCATTTTCCTTATCCATTTCCTTGGCGACGGGTCTCTAGGTTGCCTCCAGTTCTCTGCTACAATAAGGCTACAATGGGCAGTTTTCCTACACTTCTCTTTAAGAATGCTTCATCTAGAAGAGGTGAAACTGAAGCTCACAGAGAGTGTGAGTTATAAAGTAAGGGAGAGACCCATGATTCGAATCCCGACCAAAGCCAGCACCCCACCACCATGGCCCGCCGAGACTGTCCATCTGGCCAAAATAATTTTTGAAATACAATTAAGAACAGTATAGACTGGGGACAGGGAGAGGAGAAAGGAGGGGAAGGAGAAGTATTGAGTAGATGAAGACAGAGACAGTCCTAGAAAAATCGAGTATACGAACTGAATCACATCATTTTAATGACGCATAGGGAGTTACTTTTTTTTTTTTTTGCGTGATTATTATTTCTAGAGCCATTTTGCAGAGATGGAAAACGCCACGTCAAAACCTGACCCCAAACCAAAGGCCCTAGGTTTCTAAAGTCCAGGCTCATTTAGAGCCCCCTGAGCCCCCCCCCCCCCCCCCCCGGGGCCTCATCAGAGTTTGCTGCGGGGCAAAAAGCCGGGGACTGGGACAGGGGCGGGGGTAGATTTTTAAAGTGCGTAGTTGCCTAAGGGAAATGGAAAGGAGGGGAGGGGAGGTGGGGAATGAACGACAGCTAAGCTCTCCAATTTGATTTGAACACGTCGTGCTCAGCGCCTGCGTTCGGGGGTTTTTTTGTTTTTTTTTGTTTTTTTTGTTTTGGTCCTAAGAACCACTGGTAACATTGGTTAATAAAATTATATAGATTTCAGGGGTACAACTCTATAATACATTATCTGTATATTGTATTGTGTGTTCACCACCCCAAGCCAAGTCTCCTTCCATCCCCATTTATCCTCCCTCTACCCTCTAATTCAATAAATAAAAAAAAAGAACCATTGGTACTTTTCCCATTGGATAAAACGTTGAAAGGTGAGGAAGAAGGGCTTCTTCCCCTTAGCTTTTCTTACAGCCAATTGCCCCGCAGTTTCCCTCTGGTGGCTGGGGGCGGGGGGAGGGGGGGGCGGGGGGCGGGGGGGGCGGGGGGCAGGAGTCAGCCCGATGATTGGCGGGCCAAGGGGAGCCAATGGGAAAGTGATGAGGTGATGAGGTGGGGTGTCGGCTAGCAGGTTGCCGAAGAGCGAGCAGTAGTCTAGGGAGCGAGAGTGCC